>NC_069503.1:276054659-276112159 GCF_027579735.1 Bombina bombina | reverse complement strand
CAACTTGTAATACGAGCACTGCCCAAAGTGTGCAAAAAGCTTTGAGCGGAGTTAAAGACGGGAGCAATAAATACCAATCCACTCGTAATCTGTCCCTTTATTAGAAGGACAATACTTATAACTTAGCCTTGTGTCATCCATGCTGTTTTTAACATTTTTCTTTTAAATGGACAAGCAACTCAAAATGAACTTGATTCATGACTCACGCAGAGTATAAAGTTAAAAAATGTTATTCAATGTAACCATTATTTTGTATTCTTTGTTGAAACGTTTCATGACAACAATAGCCTCAGGAGCATGCATGTTTCCTTATCACTATATGGCTGCAGTATTTATGACAATGTTAACAAGACACGTCCACACTCTCTAAGGGATACAAAGCCCACATATTTTTTTTTATGATTCAGATAGAGCATAGAGTTTTAAACAACTTTCAAATGTACTTTTACTTTGAATTTGTTATCAAATTAGCTTCTTTATCTTGGTATTCTTTGTTGAAGGAGCAGCAATGCACTACAGAGAGCTAGCTGAACACACTAGGCAAACCAAAGACAAAAGGCATATATGCACAGCCACCAATTATCAGCTAGCTCCCAGTAGTGTATTGCTGATCCTGAACCTACCTAGGTATGATTTACAACAAAGGATAGCAAGTGAGTAAAGCAAATTAAATTACCAATGTAAATTGGAAAGTTCTTTAAAAATGTATGCTCTGTTTAAATGATGAAAGTTTAATTTTGACTATAACAACAACCCTTTTTTAAGCCCAATTCAAAAGGTGTTAAATTTTAACAAAAGAGAACAAGAGCAAGGGATACGTTTGTTAATTTTCCTTTTTTTCTTTTAATTGCACAGTTTAATGTTGACTTACTAGCACATTTGTTCCCAAAACATTGCCTTTTTACAACTAATTAAATTTAATGGTTATCCAAAGTTCTAGTGACAGTCAAGTCTAAAAAAACTTTCATGATTTAAATAGGTCATGTAATTTTAAACAACTTCCCAATTTACTTTCATCACCAATTTTGCTTTGTTCTCTTGGTATTCTTAGTTGAAAGCTAAAACTCGGAGGTTCGTTTTCTAATTTCTTAGACCTTGAAGACTGCCTCTAATCTGAATGCATTTTGACCACTAGAGGACATTAGTTCATGTGTTTTATATAGATAACATTGAGCTCATGCACATGAAGTGACCTAGGAGTGAGCACTGATTGGCTAAATTGCAAGTCTGTCAAAAGAACAGAAATAAGGGGGCAGTCAGCAGAAGCTTAGATACAAGGTAATTACAGAGGTAAAATTGTATTAATATAACAGTGTTGGTTATGCAAAACTGGGGAATGGGTAATAAAGGGATTATCTTTCTTTTTAAACAACAAAAATTCTGGTGTTGACTGTCCTTTTAAAAGCACTTGAATTAATAATATTAATTGTAAAATATTGTGTCTTTAAGCTGGATTCTTAAACTACAGGCTACAATCAAGTATAGTAAAGCACTATCAGTATTGTGCCTTCTTGCTTAGCATTCTGATTTGTTTCACAACTTCTTTTTAAGTAGCACATACATTCTAGCATTTTTTATTGCAAGTAAGATGAAAATTTGAAAAACTTGGAAAGTAGACAAAGGTCACTGCTTAGCAATAAACAAGCAGTTCAGAGGTTGTAAATCAACAAATATGTTTGGTTATTTTATAAATATTTTAGTTCCTTTTTAAAGGGACATGGATCGATATGTTCATTGCTATGTATCACTTTGAGCCCATTAAAGGGACAGTAAACACAAAAAAATGCTAAACATCATTATATATTCAAAGCAAAGATTAGCCTAAGAATACTATGCAGCATGTACCCCTAGAGAAGCTTTGTGCAATTTATGTTCCTGGTTTCCTTTTCTGTAGCCATTTAGGGGAATATGTAAATAAGCTTGTTATTTATAAAAGTCAGTTTAATTTCACCATACGTAACTATAAATTAATAAGGAACACAGTATATTGTATTGTGGTTCTGTTTTCATTAATTAGATGGATAGGAAAATCAAAATTAAACTTGCATGGTTCATGGACCATGTCATTTAAAGACACTTTTCACTTCTATTTATAGATTTAATTTTTCTCTTGGTATTCTTTGTGGAAAAAGAATATTCATTACTGGGAACTAGCTGCCATTTGGTAGCTACACATATTTGTCTTGTCATTGGCTCACCAGATGTATTCACCAGCTCCTAATAGTGCATTGCTGCTTTGGTGCTGACTTCAACAATGTGTTTATTCTCAGGGGTTAAAAACCACAGTTATGTGCAAGGAATATAGTGCTCCTTTATATCCATTTAAACATTTTGCAGGGAGAGTATATGTTAAGATTAATGTCCCTTTAAAGGGCAGTCAAGTCAAAATTAAAATGTCATGATTTATATAGAACACACAATTTTAAACAACTTTCCAATTCATTTCCACTATTTAAATGTGTACAGTCTTTTTTATATGCACACTTTTTAAAACACCAGCTCCTACTGAGCATGTGCAAGATTCACATGATATAGTATATGTGTTTTGTGTTTGGTTAATGGCTGTCACATGATGCATTAGGAAGGAATGTAACTAACTCTGACTTGTCAAAAAGAAATCTACTACTCATTTGAAATTCAAACTAAGTGATTTTGCATTGTCTATTATACACTTATTGATTTTGTTATTCTACTGTGTTTAGTGGTCCTTTAAGTAAATTAAAGGGGGGGGGTTCTGTTAATAGCTAAAGTTTTTTTAATGTGCAGTATTGATCCAGTCCACCCATTAAAAGATCACTAAGTACAGTAGATTTTCATAATCAACAAATGTGTGATAAAAAGACAATGCAATAGCACTTAGGGACATATTTATGATTGTGCGAGCGGACATAATCCGATATAGCGGATCATGTCCGCTGCACATCGAAAAAAGGCTAACAGCATACGCTCTTGGCATTTATCATTGCACCAGCAGTCCTTGTGAACTGCTGGTGCAATGCTGCCCCCTGCAGTTTCCAGCAGGGGTGTCAATCAACCCAATCATATTCGATCGGGTTGATTTCTGGCAATTTCTGTCCGCGGCCTCAGAGCAGGCGGACAGGTTATGGAGCAGCGACCGCTGCTTCATAACTTCTGTTTCCGATGAGGCTGAAGGCTCACCGGAAACACGGGACATCAAGCTCCGTACGTAAATATGCCCCTTAATCTGAACTTAAAATTAGAAGTAGATTTTTTTTTTTTGACAAATGTCAGTTATGTCTATTTTCACTTCCTTTGTATCATGTGACAGCCATTAGCCAATCACAAATGCATATACGTATACTCTGTGAATTATTGCACATGCTCAGTAGGAGCTGGTGACTCAAAGTGTAATTATAAAAAGACTGTGCACAGTTTGTTATTGGAAGTAAATTGTAACGTTGTTTAAAATTGCATGCTCTATCTGAATCATGAAAGTTTATTTTTGACTTGAGCGTCCCTTTAACTTACTTATGTCTCTTAAAGGGACATTAACTGAAATTCATCACTTTTAATGCATCAAGTTTAATTATAATGCGCAAACACTTTAAAGCTGCATATACAGTTTTTACATGAAATAAATGAAAATGTTTTTTTTTATGTTTTGCTTGCCCCATGGAAATTCCAGTTTCCAGATGTGTGTGTCCAAAGCTGCTCACCTAAAAAAACACAAATACAATCCTTACAGTAAGAACTAGACATGTGGATACATTTGGGATTTGTTTTTTGTTGCATAAATGCATAACAAAGTTTCTGGCGTTTGTTCAGTTCTGACACAGGAAATACTGTATGAAAACAGAAGTGGAACTCAAATAATCTGTATAAATAAAGATATTTTCAGCTTCACTTATGCTCTAATATATCCAGTGTAGGAAATAGAACTCAGAAAAAAAGGGTAAATTTGTTATTATCGGTTATTTGTAGAGCACCAACAGATTCCGCATCTATGCAACAAATAAACTAATTCTGAATGGATGAACTTCAGAATGTGCAGCAGCATTTTGATGTGATCTAGAACAGGGTTCTTCAAACCATGGGTTGGAACCCATTACCGTGTCTACATGCCATGTTTACTGGGTCGCAACGTGTGTGTGTTGTAGGAGAGTGTGTGTGGTTTGTGTGTTGTAGGAGAGTGTGTGTGATGTGTGTGTTCTAGGAGAGTGTGTGTGATGTGTGTTTTGTAGAAGAGTGTGTGTGTTGTAGGAGAGTGTACGTGTGTGTGTGTTGTTGGAGAGTATGTGCGATGTGTGTGTTGTTGTAGAAGAGTGTGTGCAGTGTGTGTGTGGTTTGTGTGTTGTAGGAGAGTGTGTGTGTGGTTTGTGTGTTGTAGGAGAGTGTGTGTGGTGTGTGTGTCTTAGGAGAGTGTGTGTGGTGTGTGTTTTAGGAAAGTGTGTCTGATGTGTGTGTTGTAGGATAGTGAGTGCGGTGTGTGTGTTGTAGGAGAGTGTGTGTTGTAGAAGAGTGTGTGTGGGGTGTGTGTTGTAGGAGAGTGTGTGTGGTGTGTGGTGTGTTGTAGGAGAGTGTGTGTGTGTATTTTGTCTGTTGTAGTAGAGTGTGTGTTGTGTGTGTGTGTTGTAGGAGAGTGTGTGGTTGTGTGTGGTGGTGTATGTGTGTTGTAAGAGTGTGTGTGTGTTGTAGGAGAGTATGGGGTAGATTTATCATATGTCAAGTTTGACTACAATCAGGAATAAAGTACACACATGTTAGTCACTTTGCCAAAAATTTCAGCCACTGTATCTTTTATATTACTTCAGAAATGTTCAGTCCAAGCATAAAAACAGGGTCACATAGGTATGGGGTATCATTGCAATGGGTCTTGGGATTTATTTATTTTTTTCTTTAAGAATCCTGGTCTAGAATATTTGCCTCCTTTTCTTAAAAAGGGACACTGAACCCAATTTTTTTCTTTAGTGATTCAGATAGAGTATGCAATTTAAAAGAAAGTTTCTAATTTACTCCTATTATCAATTTTTCTTCGTTCTCTTACTATCTTTATTTGAAAAAGAAGGCATCTAAGCTTTTTTTGGTTTAGAACTCTGGACAGCACTTTTTATTGGTGGATGAATTTATTTACCAATCCGCAAGAACAACCCAGGTTGTTCACCAAAAATGGGCCAGCATCTAAACTTACATTCTTGCAGTTCAAATAAAGATACCAAGAGAATAAAGAAAATTTGATAATAGGAGTAAATTAGAAAGTTGCTTAAAATGTCATGCTCTATCTGAATCACAAAAGAAAAAAAAAATGGGTTCAGTGTCCCTTTAATTAAACTATCTGATTTAGGTAATACAAATTGAATAATAATAGGTACATTTCTTTTATTAAATACAAAGCTGCACATATTACATTAAAAGTGTTTGCACATTTAGACTCATTGACTGTGCCTTATAATATTTTATAATTTGTACAGAGTAAAAGCCACTTTTTAACTTTTTAATATGGTTTGCTTTACAGATGGCCTCTTACTTTGGATATACTGTTGCCGTCTCAGATGTAAACAATGATGGGTACGTTAACAATGTCCTAGAATGTTTGTGCAGCTCATAATCATCTTCATGAAATATGTTTGTTTTAGTGAGGAAACTTATTTTATTTTATGTGTTTAATAATATTTTATTTTCGTATTTCTCATTGCATTAAAATGAAATACCTATGAGACCATTCTACATTACAACTTATTATACATATACGGTAATAGGGAGATCCGCCAAGACTTATTCGATTGTATACAGATGTTATGAAAACGAGAGCAGCAATCTAATGACAAACATTGGGCCGGATCTATAGTATTATAGTAAATAATTACATAAAGTAGTTTATTTTAGATGTTTAATTTGCCAGTGTACTTTGCATATTTATGGTCTGTGCAGAGATCTTTTTACAAAGTTGTGTATACGCATGACGTTTCCATTAAGGAATTCATTTTCATTTCATTGCGCATTTCAACAACGGAAAATGTATCAAAAAGCCTAGAGATTGTCAAATAGAGAAACATTAAATTTTAATCACATTTGTGATACAGCTTTTTGTCCAGGGTTCAGTATAGATTTGTATATAGCTCAAATGACAATTAACCATACTTGTTTTATATTGTTTCTGCACTAAATGGTTATATACATTTGTACAATAATGTTTTTGTTTTCTGTCACTACTTCAGTTGTAATAAGTACTTAAATAAAAGATGCTAGATTTTTTTTTCTGCTTAGAGGAAATATGTTAGTAATTTACTTTAAATATACATAAAAAATAAAAATTAAAAACACTATGTTTTTATGATACGTTTATTAGATTCAGATATTTGAATGTTATATTCAGTATTCAAATGTTAACATATATTAGTTGAAACGTGTTAATGTTAGAACTGATGTCAAGGCGAATATTTGTTCTACTGAAAACAAGTGTTCACCCATCACTTATTTTATTGTTATTATTTTTCTTTTAATTTATGGAAAGTATATTGAAATTTTTTAAGCTGTATTAAATTTTGAAATTCAAAAACAGATATCTGTATACAGTATTGAGTATCTAGAAATTATGGTATTGCCCCATCTATAATAAATAGCAATGATGTTCTATCTCTAATATATACAAAGTTCCAATATATCTTACATATTTTTGTTGAACACTTCTAGCTAAAGTTACAAACACTAATAACAGATAGTGAGTATTAGTGACCATTATAACAAGCATTTAGATCAATGTAGAGAAGTTAAATGGAGAGCAGAATGCAAAAAAAAAATAATGTAAATTCAGCCAGCTGCAGGACCAGTGTTATAAGCATATGGAACACATAGTTTAGTTAATTATACAGTTTATATCAGTTGAGGGAAGAATGAAAAGGAAATAAACTGATTGGACCATTTAAAGGGACATTCCGGTCAAAATTTAAATGCACATAAATGAATGACATATTTAAATAGAAACATATTTGCATTATACATGTATTGGCAAATATGGTTCCAGTAAAAGTTATTAGTGTTTTAGTGTTAATATTTTTCTCTGCACGTGCATGTGAAGCATAGCTAGATATTCTCAGTGTACCACCATTTTAAATACTGCAGCTGCTCAGAGAGCCAGGGGGCTTGTATCTTGTCAGCAGTTAACAATTTTAGGCATTAAAAGATGGTACAAGCATTCACAAAATTGTGGATTCCAATTTTGGCTGCAATGTCCCTTTAAAGATAATGGCATGTAATGTATTGGTTGAAGCCCAAGAATTAAAAGAAGTAAATAAAAATATTCTGTGTGCTTTAGTAAGTTGCTGGGATGGTTTATTCGGTACGTAGAGCAAAAAGGAAAAAACTAATTGAAAGCCATTGGCTATTAGATTAGCCTTGTCTTCTTGGCACAACAGAATTTGGCATTGTGCTAATCATTGCATTTCCTTTATTTTTATTATACAGACTGGATGATATACTGGTTGGGGCACCACTGTTCATGGATCGGGAATTTGAGAGTAAACCAAAAGAAGTTGGACAGGTTTACCTGTACTTGCAAGAACGTGCCCTGGAGTTTAGAAATGCCCAAATTTTAAAAGGGGCCGAAATCTTTGCAAGATTTGGCAGTGCTATTGCACATTTAGGTGATATAAATCAAGATGGATATAATGGTAAATACAGTAAGAGAATCCTCAAAAAATATGTTTCTGTTAGTCTTGGGTACATAGAATTTGGATGAAATTAGTTTTTAACAATTATACTGTAGATATTTGTAACATATTTCACTACATTCTTAATGAGAGCAGTAACTATTCTGTTGAAGTAACATGATTTACATTTCATTATATATTACTTGTATTAGAAATATACGTTTCACAATGTTCCATATTACTTAATAAATTAAAGGAATGTTGTTAAAATCTTAAAAAAACTTCCTCTCTTCCCTTTTTTGTCTCTGTACAACTGTCTGTAATTTTTATTTACCATTCAGTATATTCTATTCTGCTCAAGAAATGTCACGTGTATTAAGGTGCTCTAAGCCCTTTTCAAGTTAAAAGGGACAGTAAACATTTAAATGTTTATTTTTTTTTCTTTTATTCAGCAGGAAGCCATATAGCCAATTAGAAGGCTACTGCTTGTGACACTTTTTACAGTGCTTTATAGCGCTTCACAGCCTAATTGCACGGGTTCTTGAATCAGACAGGCCACACATTATTATTATTATTATTATTATTATTATTATTAGACTGTATTTATGAAGCGCCAACATATTCTGCAGCGCTGTCCATGGGTACAATTCATTTAAATAAAAGAATAATATAAAACTTGTAAGAGACAAGACAAAATTGTACAAACACATATAGGAGGAATTGAGGGCCCTATTCCCCTCACCATAGTGTGATTCATTGATTACATTAGTGTGCCAGGTTGAGAGAAGCTTATCTGTTATGAACACACTACTTATAAAACTCAGAACATCCTAATGTGTACTGGTCCTTAAAAGCACCTCAATTCACCAAAAAATAGGTTTTCTATTTGTTTTCAAACTATTCGTCCTTCGTTATTCATTTCTTGATTTGTTTTCATATTTGCTGCATACTTTTGTTGTGGAATATTTGCTAGTTTATTTAATGCAGCCTAACTAATCCCAACAAAAGTGCTTTGTAAGGTCAGAAATACAGTTGATACGAATACCAAAACTTAGCTTGATTGACAGTTGTGATTTGTATTGAATATTGCAAAACTTTTGTAAGGCAACAAAAGTAATTAGTTATAGCTAAAAGTTATTATTTACAATTAAACTTACTGAGATTTTTTTTGGTCACAGCAAAATAGACCAAATTATTCATATCTTTATTTGTATGCGGCACCATATAAATAAAGACTAACCAGGGAAGACAGACTTAAACAGAAGGTTTAGCAGACCCCCCTATAATTGGCACAAATATAAAAATTCCACTGTTTTTTGTTAGTGCTACATTTGTGCTATTTTGTGCTGTAAAAATTAAGATGTATGCTGTGTTTATTTTTAAGATAATAATTGTTTTTTTGAGTTATTACACAAAATGTCACCAAGCCCCTCTAAAACAGCCAAAAGACATGAAACTGGGCTGGTTTTTGCCATTTAAATCTCCATTTCGTTTTTGATTCATTAACAATTTAATAAAGGTCACTCAGCCCCCCTACAACACCAAAAAAAAACACATTAAACTGGGCTGGTTGGTTAGTGCTGTGTTTGTGCCATTACATTTTTTATTTGTGCTTCTTTGGTTTTTTAGTTATAAATGTTTGTTTTTTATGTAGATGTATTTTTTTATACTCCAAAACTGTATAGATATGCTATTTTATTACCTTTATTATGTCACTGTCAATTAAGAAGTAATATCCCCATCTAAGTAATTAGAACACTATAAATACTTCAGGGTGATTTAGTGAGCTAATTAATGGGTATCTACTGATAACTGTTATGTTTTATTTGTAACTTGAGGAGAAATGTCTACAGTTTCTAAAACTATGAAACCTAATAACTTCCTTGGCTAACACATTCATCCACTGAAATATATTACAGTCCGGAAAATAACGGTTCCTATCATATAGCAAAAAATACAAAACTTTATTTTTTTTATTCAGAACTACAAAAGAGATTTCCCAAAGTCTCAACTCCAATTCCCAGAAACAGCTAACAGTCTAGATTAACTGAGTTACTAATAAGCAAGGCTAAAAGTACGCTCTTATGAGATAATGGTCCATATGGGACAATGGGTTTCCAAACAGAGCAAGATTTGACTTAAAGGTACAATCACATACTATAAAATAGATTTAATAAAATATTTTTCTGCCAAAAAAGTAATGTTAGGTGTTATTAAAGGGACAGGAAACCTAAAATTTTTCTTTCATGATTTAGAAAGAGTATGCAATTTTAAACAACTTTCTAATTTACTTCTATTATCTAATTTGCTTCATTCTCTTGATATTCTTTGCTGAAAAGCATATCTAGATAGACTCAGTACCTGCTTATTGGTGACTGCACATAGATGCCTCATTTTTAACAAAGGATATCTAAAATATGAAGCAAACTAGTATCCATTTAAAAGGATACTAAATCAAAATGTTTTCTTAAATGATTCAGATAGAGCATGCAATTTTAAGCAAACTTTCTAATTTACTCCTACTATCAATTTTTCTTCGTTCTCTTGCTATCTTTATTTAAAAAGCAGGAATTTAAAGTTTAGGAGCCAGCCCATTTTAGGTTTAGCACCATGGATAGTGCTTGCTTATTGGTGGCTATGTTTAGCAAACCAATAAGCAAGCAAAACCCAGGTTCTCAACCAAAAATGGGATGGCTCCTAAGCTTTACATTCCTGCTTTTTAAATAAAGATAGCAAGAGAACGAAGAAAAATTAATAATTGAAGCAAATTATAAAGTTGCTTAAAATTGCATTCTCTATATGAATCATTAAAGAAAAAATGTGGGTTTAGTGTCCCTTTAAGGTAAGCCACTGAGAGGCAATACCTAAAGGTTAGTTTAGTGGATTAGCCAGTCAAAGGCTCCAATAAATTAGGAATCTTTATGGGGAGCTGAGAAGTTTGTAGAAAGAATAGCTTTCCCTGCTAAATTCAGTATTTTGTATAACATGTTTGCTCAGTAGCAGGACTGAATTGACCAGATAAAGAAGTTCTCTTACTGGAAACCTAATAAGGAGAGAAAGAGAGGCGCCACATAGGGTGATATTGTATAGAATACCAAACAAAACAAAGGCGTGTTACGGAGCCCCTAAGGATGGCTACTGACAAGAGTGCCTAGCAGGATGATACGGGACCCACAGAGTCGCCCGTAAGACTCACACAAACATCTGGAGCGTCATATGCTAAGTCATGTGGCAGGGCAGTCCAATCGGATGTGCAGTGATACAGACCAATCACCGATAATGCACAGGATAACAGACAACAGGCTGAGCGTCACAATGTTACCAGATTGGTAATCACACACAGTAATGAACCTCCGTTGATAATAATAAAACTTGGAACTGGAGCAAGTAGGATAAAATCCAATGTGTAAACTTTATTGTAGAACACACTGTCTCAGCAGCGCGTTTCTCAGCAACACATGCTGTTTCATCAGGGTATATAAAATAACAACTACTTACTCCTTATATAAAACACTAGCTGACCAATCAGAGACTGATGTAGAGTCACTAGTATTATGCTTAGGCTGCCATTCCCATAGCTAGTATTTTCATCGTCTGATATTAGCCACTTAGACTCTCCTTTTAGATTTGCACTAGTCACTCTATGGGGTGCTTTTCTATTTCTAGTGGATTGTTCACCATCTCATATCTCATTTGACCGGTTTATTTATTTTTCTCTATATCCATTGTTTATCAATGTATCCACTTATAGGTATTATATCACCTCCGGTCTTACCATCTTGTTTTGGTCTTGCCTAGTTTAGCATCATCTCATATGATATACAAGACCAGTAGAATATCACTGGAGATCACCATTCTCCTTTTTTTCTGGAGGTGACTCCCTTATCTTTGTCCCTATCCTTGCCCTAATCAGGTCCATCATTTTAATCTTTTGACGATAATTGGGCCATCCCTCCATCAATATTCTCCCATTAGCCATGAGCCCTTTCTGGCTAGTCATATTGGTTTTGGCTACCGCACAATGGGTCACTTTGCTAGACCTTATAGATTGTCACCCTTCTATATTTACCTATACTGCCATGGTGTCATATCATATATGTACACTCTCAGGTTCCCTTTATAGAGGGCCTATTATGCAATTTTGAATCATTTATATTTGTTTTATTTTAATTAATATTACTTTTAATGAATGTATATGTCACCAAACAGTTACATTCTGTTCATGCACTGCTATATATTTTAGAAGTTTGTGATATATTTCAGAAGTGTTTACTTTTGTATTATAGTCAATATTTTGTTTATGTGTTTAATGTTTACCTCACTTTGACCAGAGTCTATCTATATCAGTCTGTACCTTTTAGAGGATTAATTCATATTCAGAAGGTATGACTTAACATCGGTCTTTAATTTATTTGTAATGAAGGTTTATGTTACCAAACAGATATATTTTTATTTATGCATTGCGATATAATATTATAATTTTATAAGTTATTTTATTTGTATTTTAGCCAACACTTTGTTGATGTGTTTTAATGCTCACCCATCTTCGACTGGTTTTTATATACAATAGTTTGTACCTACTAGAGAATCAATTTACACTCAGAAGGTGTGGCTCTACATCAGTCTCTTATTGTCAGCTAGTGTTTTATATATGGAGTAAGTAGTTGTTATTTTATATACCCTGATGAAACAGCATGTGTTGCTGAGAAACGCGTTGCTGAGACAGTGTGTTCTACAATAAAATTTACACATTGGATTTTATCCTACTTGCTCCAGTTCCAAGTTTTATTATTATCAACGGAGGTTCATTACTGTGTGTGACTGCCAATCTGGTAACACTGTGACGCTCAGCCTGTTGTCTTTTATCCTGTGCATTATCGGTGATTGGTCTCTATCACTGCACTTCCGATTGGACTTCCCTGCCACATGACTTAGCGTACGATGCTCCGGATGTTTGTGTGAGTCTTACGGGCGACTCTGTGGGTCCTGTATCATCCTGCTAGGCACTCCGGTTGTGCAGCTGCATCTTGTGAGTAGCCACCCTTAGGGGCTCCATAATACGCCTTTGTTTTGTTTGGTATTCCAGACAATATCACCCTATGTGGCGCCTCTCTTTCTCTTATTAGGTTTCATCTGATCAAAATTTTTTCAAGAGTGCAGCCTGCTCCAGTTTGGATCCATCTCCTACCTACACAAGCGCACCTCTTTAGGAACCCGGTGTCCTAGTACTTTCTATCTTTTACTAGAAGCAGCTTATTAATTGGCTGTTATGACCACTCCTCCAGATCACGCATTCCTTGAGTGGCCGTATATAATATATAGTATATTGTATAATGATTTCTTTCATGTAATTAGCAAGAGTCCATGAGCTAGTGACGTATGGGATATACATTCCTACCAGGAGGGGCAAAGTTTCCCAAACCTCAAAATGCCTATAAATACACCCCTCACCACACCCACAATTCAGTTTTACAAACTTTGCCTCCGATGGAGGTGGTGAAGTAAGTTTGTGCTAGATTCTACGTTGATATGCGCTCCGCAGCAAGTTGGAGCCCGGTTTTCCTCTCAGCGTGCAGTGAATGTCAGAGGGATGTGAGGAGAGTATTGCCTATTTGAATGCAGTGATCTCCTTCTACGGGGTCTATTTCATAGGTTCTCTGTTATCGGTCGTAGAGATTCATCTCTTACCTCCCTTTTCAGCTCGACGATATACTCTTATATATACCATTACCTCTGCTGATTCTCGTTTCAGTACTGGTTTGGCTATCTGCTATATGTAGATGTGTGTCCTGGGGTAAGTAAGTCTTATTTTCTGTGACACTCCTAGCTATGGTTGGGCACTTTGTTTATAAAGTTCTAAATATATGTATTCAAACATTTATTTGCCTTGACTCAGAATGTTCAACTTTCCTTATTTTCAGACAGTCAGTTTCATATTTGGGATAATGCATTTTAATTTAACATTTTTCTTACCTTAAAATTTGACTTTTTCCCTGTGGGCTGTTAGGCTCGCGGGGGCTGAAAATGCTTCATTTTATTGCGTCATTCTTGGCGCGGACTTTTTTGGTGCAAAAATTCTATTTCCGTTTCCGGCGTCATACGTGTCGCCGGAAGTTGCGTCATTTTTTGACGTTATTTTGTGCCAAAAATGTCGGCGTTCCGGACGTGGCGTCATTTTTGGCGCCAGAAAGCATTTAGGCGCCAAATAATGTGGGCGTCTTATTTGGCGCGAAAAAATATGGGCGTCACTTTTGTCTCCACATTATTTAAGTCTCATTTTTTATTGCTTCTGGTTGCTAGAAGCTTGTTCTTTGGCATTTTTTTCCCATTCCTGAAACTGTCATTTAAGGAATTTGATCAATTTTGCTTTATATATATGTTGTTTTTTCTCTTACATATTGCAAGATGTCTCACGTTGCATCTGAGTCAGAAGATACTACAGGAAAATCGCTGTCAAGTGCTGAATCTACCAAAGCTAAGTGTATCTGCTGTAAACTTTTGGTAGCTATTCCTCCAGCTGTTGTTTGTATTGATTGTCATGACAAACTTGTTAAAGCAGATAATATTTCCTTTAGTAAAGTACCATTGCCTGTTGCAGTTCCTTCAACATCTAAGGTGCAGAATGTTCCTGATAATATAAGAGATTTTGTTTCTGAATCCATAAAGAAGGCTATGTCTGTTATTTCTCCTTCTAGTAAACGTAAAAAATCTTTTAAAACTTCTCTCCCTACAGATGAATTTTTAAATGAACATCATCATTCTGATTCTGATGATTCCTCTGGTTCAGAGGATTCTGTCTCAGAGGTTGATGCTGATAAATCTTCATATTTATTTAAAATGGAATTTATTCATTCTTTACTTAAAGAAGTACTAATTGCTTTAGAAATAGAGGATTCTGGTCCTCTTGATACTAATTCTAAACGTTTAGATAAGGTATTTAAAGCTCCTGTGGTTATTCCAGAAGTTTTTCCTGTTCCTAATGCTATTTCTGCAGTAATTTCCAAAGAATGGGATAATTTGGGTAATTCATTTACTCCTTCTAAACGTTTTAAGCAATTATATCCTGTGCCGTCTGACAGATTAGAATTTTGGGACAAGATCCCTAAAGTTGATGGGGCTATTTCTACCCTTGCTAAACGTACTACTATTCCTACGTCAGATGGTACTTCGTTTAAGGATCCTCTAGATAGGAAAATTGAATCCTTTCTAAGAAAAGCTTATCTGTGTTCAGGTAATCTTCTTAGACCTGCTATATCTTTGGCTGATGTTGCTGCAGCTTCAACTTTTTGGTTGGAAACTTTAGCGCAACAAGTAACACACCGTGATTCTCATGATATTATTATTCTTCTTCAGCATGCTAATAATTTTATCTGTGATGCCATTTTTGATATTATCAGAGTTGATGTCAGGTTTATGTCTCTAGCTATTTTAGCTAGAAGAGCTTTATGGCTTAAAACTTGGAATGCTGATATGGCTTCTAAATCAACTTTACTTTCCATTTCTTTCCAGGGTAACAAATTATTTGGTTCTCAGTTGGATTCCATTATTTCAACTGTTACTGGTGGGAAAGGAACTTTTTTACCACAGGATAAAAAATCTAAAGGTAAAAACAGGGCTAATAATCGTTTTCGTTCCTTTCGTTTCAACAAAGAACAAAAGCCTGATCCTTCATCCTCAGGAGCAGTTTCAGTTTGGAGACCATCTCCAGTCTGGAATAAATCCAAGCCAGCTAGAAAGGCAAAGCCTGCTTCTAAGTCCACATGAAGGTGCGGCCCTCATTCCAGCTCAGCTGGTAGGGGGCAGGTTACGTTTTTTCAAGGAAATTTGGATCAATTCTGTTCACAATCTTTGGATTCAGAGCATTGTTTCAGAAGGGTACAGAATTGGTTTCAAGTTGAGACCTCCTGCAAAGAGATTTTTTCTTTCCCGTGTCCCAGTAAATCCAGTAAAAGCTCAAGCATTTCTGAAATGTGTTTCAGATCTAGAGTTGACTGGAGTAATTATGCCAGTTCCAGTTCCGGAACAGGGGATGGGGTTTTATTCAAATCTCTTCATTGTACCAAAGAAGGAGAATTCTTTCAGACCAGTTCTGGATCTAAAAATATTGAATCGTTATGTAAGGATACCAACGTTCAAGATGGTAACTGTAAGGACTATCTTACCTTTTGTTCAGCAAGGGAATTATATGTCCACAATAGATTTACAGGATGCATATCTGCATATTCCGATTCATCCAGATCATTATCAGTTCCTGAGATTCTCGTTTCTGGACAAGCATTACCAATTTGTGGCTCTGCCGTTTGGCCTAGCTACAGCTCCAAGAATTTTTACAAAGGTTCTCGGTGCCCTGCTGTCTGTAATCAGAGAACAGGGTATTGTGGTATTTCCTTATTTGGACGATATCTTGGTACTTGCTCAGTCTTTACATTTAGCAGAATCTCATACGAATCGACTTGTGTTGTTTCTTCAAGATCATGGTTGGAGGATCAATTTACCAAAAAGTTCTTTGATTCCTCAGACAAGGGTAACCTTTCTGGGTTTCCAGATGGATTCAGTGTCCATGACTCTGTCTTTAACAGACAAGAGACGTCTAAAGTTGATTGCAGCTTGTCGAAACCTTCAGTCACAATCATTCCCTTCGGTAGCCTTATGCATGGAAATTCTAGGTCTTATGACTGCTGCATCGGACGCGATCCCCTTTGCTCGTTTTCACATGCGACCTCTTCAGCTCTGTATGCTGAAGCAATGGTGCAAGGATTACACGAAGATATCTCAATTAATATCTTTAAAACCGATTGTTCGACACTCTCTAACATGGTGGACAGATCACCATCGTTTAATTCAGGGGGCTTCTTTTGTGCTTCCGACCTGGACTGTAATTTCAACAGATGCAAGTCTCACAGGTTGGGGAGCTGTGTGGGGATCTCTGACGGCACAAGGAGTTTGGGAATCTCAGGAGGTGAGATTACCGATCAATATTTTGGAACTCCGTGCAATTTTCAGAGCTCTTCAGTTTTGGCCTCTTCTGAAGAGAGAATCGTTCATTTGTTTTCAGACAGACAATGTCACAACTGTGGCATACATCAATCATCAAGGAGGGACTCACAGTCCTCTGGCTATGAAAGAAGTATCTCGAATTTTGGTTTGGGCGGAATCCAGCTCCTGTCTAATCTCTGCGGTTCATATCCCAGGTGTAGACAATTGGGAAGCGGATTATCTCAGTCGCCAAACGTTGCATCCGGGCGAATGGTCTCTTCACCCAGAGGTATTTCTTCAGATTGTTCAAATGTGGGAATTTCCAGAAATAGATCTGATGGCATCCCATCTAAACAAGAAACTTCCCAGGTATCTGTCCAGATCCCGGGATCCTCAGGCGGAGGCAGTGGATGCATTTTCACTTCCTTGGAAGTATCATCCTGCCTATATCTTTCCGCCTCTAGTTCTTCTTCCAAGAGTAATCTCCAAGATTCTGAAGGAATGCTCGTTTGTTCTGCTGGTAGCTCCGGCATGGCCTCACAGGTTTTGGTATGCGGATCTTGTCCGGATGGCCTCTTGCCAACCGTGGACTCTTCCGTTAAGACCAGACCTTCTGTCACAAGGTCCTTTTTTCCATCAGGATCTGAAATCCTTAAATTTAAAGGTATGGAGATTGAACGCTTGATTCTTGGTCAAAGAGGTTTCTCTGACTCTGTGATTAATACTATGTTACAGGCTCGTAAATCTGTATCTCGAGAGATATATTATAGAGTCTGGAAGACTTATATTTCTTGGTGTCTTTCTCATCATTTTTCCTGGCATTCTTTTAGAATACCGAGAATTTTACAGTTTCTTCAGGATGGTTTAGATAAGGGTTTGTCCGCAAGTTCTTTGAAAGGACAAATCTCTGCTCTTTCTGTTTTTTTTTTTTTCACAGAAAGATTGCTATTCTTCCTGATATTCATTGTTTTGTACAAGCTTTGGTTCGTATAAAACCTGTCATTAAGTCAATTTCTCCTCCTTGGAGTTTGAATTTGGTTCTGGGAGCTCTTCAAGCTCCTCCGTTTGAACCTATGCATTCATTGGACATTAAATTACTTTCTTGGAAAGTTTTGTTCCTTTTGGCCATCTCTTCTGCCAGAAGAGTTTCTGAATTATCTGCTCTTTCTTGTGAGTCTCCTTTTCTGATTTATCATCAGGATCAGGCGGTGTTGCGAACTTCTTTTGAATTTTTACCTAAAGTTGTGAATTCCAACAACATTAGTAGAGAAATTGTGGTTCCTTCATTATGTCCTAATCCTAAGAATTCTAAGGAGAAATCGTTGCATTCTTTGGATGTTGTTAGAGCTTTGAAATATTATGTTGAAGCTACGAAATCTTTTCGTAAGACTTCTAGTCTATTTGTTATCTTTTCCGGTTCTAGAAAAGGCCAGAAAACTTCTGCCATTTCTTTGGCATCTTGGTTGAAATCTTTAATTCATCTTGCCTATGTTGAGTCGGGTAAAACTCCGCCTCAGAGAATTACAGCTCATTCTACTAGGTCAGTTTCTACTTCCTGGGCGTTTAGGAATGAAGCTTCGGTTGACCAGATCTGCAAAGCAGCAACTTGGTCCTCTTTGCATACTTTTACTAAATTCTACCATTTTGATGTATTTTCTTCTTCTGAAGCAGTTTTTGGTAGAAAAGTACTTCAGGCAGCGGTTTCAGTTTGAATCTTCTGCTTATGTTTTTCGTTAAACTTTATTTTGGGTGTGGATTATTTTCAGCAGGAATTGGCTGTCTTTATTTTATCCCTCCCTCTCTAGTGACTCTTGTGTGGAAAGATCCACATCTTGGGTAGTCATTATCCCATACGTCACTAGCTCATGGACTCTTGCTAATTACATGAAAGAAAACATAATTTATGTAAGAACTTACCTGATAAATTCATTTCTTTCATATTAGCAAGAGTCCATGAGGCCCCCCTTTTTTTGTGGTGGTTATGATTTTGTATAAAGCACAATTATTCCAATTCCTTATTTTATATGCTTTCGCACTTTTTTATTACCCCACTTCTTGGCTATTCGTTAAACTGAATTGTGGGTGTGGTGAGGGGTATATTTATAGGCATTTTGAGGTTTGGGAAACTTTGCCCCTCCTGGTAGGAATGTAGATCCCATACGTCACTAGCTCATGGACTCTTGCTAATATGAAAGAAATGAATTTATCAGGTAAGTTCTTACATAAATTATGTTTTTGTCTATAGTAGGGCATCCCTAACTACATCACATTGACCGCATACAGCCCTCTAAGGTTTTTTGTGTGGCCCACAGAACTGCCTAACAGAAGGTTGGCATCACTGATTTGCACAGATCTTTGTGTGTTGCTCTTTAACACTAATAATTCCAGCACCAAAACAGCAGAATAACACATTTATTCTGATGCCTAATAGGTATACACTGCTCCCTTAAAGGGACACTGAACCCATATTTGTTCTTTCATGATTCAGATAGAGCATGCAATTTTAAGCAACTTTCTAATTTACTCCTATTATCAATGTTTCTTCCTTCGCTTGCTATCTTTATTTGAAAAGTAAGAATGTAAGTTTAGAAGCCGTCCCATTTTTGGTTCAGAACCTGGGTTGTGTTTGATGATTGGTGGCTAAATGCACCCACCAATAAACAAGTGTTGTCCAGAGTTCTGAACCAAAAAAATAGCTGGCTCCTTAGCTTAGATGCATTATTTTTCAAATAAAGATAGCAAGAGAATGAAGATAAATTGATAATAGGAGTAAATTAGAAAGTTGCTTAAACTTGCATGCTCTATCTGAACCATGAAAGAAAAAAATTGGGTTTAGTATCCCTTTTTGATCATTCCTGTGGAGTGGTGCTACCAATCACTTTTAGAGATCATATGTAAAAAATAAAAATCAATGGTTTCCTGTGTTGCAGCTGAAATCAATATGGTTATATTTTCTTTAGTATAGTGACAAACATTGTTTTGTTTCCTTACATTTTGCAGATATTGCTATTGGCTCACCATTTGCAGGGGAAGACAGGAAAGGCAGAGTGTTTATCTACAATGGGAATGCTAATGGGTTAAATAAAGAGCCATCCCAAATACTGGATGGAGCTTGGGCCTCCCAGTCTCTGCCTGCAGGATTTGGCTTCACTCTGAGAGGAGATTCAGACATAGACAAAAACGATTACCCAGGTAATGTTATTTTTTTTTTTTTTTTACTGCTGTTTGAGAAAAAGTAATTCCATCCTTGAGTGTCTGGAAAAAGCATCATGTCCATAATGCTCTTTGCATAGGATCATGGGACAAAGAAAATAAGTCTTCGAGTCCCTTCTGAGAAATTGTTATTATACAAAACAAATAGATTATTTTCCTGTTAGGTAAAAGGAAGTTTATTATTTAAATATTTTTTAACCAGGCCCGGACTGACCATAGGGCATACCGGGCAAATGCCTGGTGGGCCGCCGGTTACCTTAGCCCCGCCCACCATTACCACTGCAACACAACGACCGCTGCAGGGCCGCAGGTTGTGAAAGGAGTGACTGCTGTCAGGGCAGGCCGCGCTAACATCAAGACATGCTTTTTTTTTTTTTTTTTTTTTTATTTTGCGGCGCAAGAGAGCATTATAGGGGGATCTTTATTGTTATCACAGGAGGGTGCGCTACACCAGAGTGCGGAAAGGGGGCAATCCCGGCAGCAGCACATTGCCCTGTACATCATTTTCCATAACGTGCCGCCCTGATGACCTAGGTAGAAAGCGCTATAGCAGCCAGGGCACAGTCACCGCAATATTGCGCCCTTTAAGTAAGTTCTTTTTTTTCTCTACTTTGCTGGCACCTCAAAAAATATTATTGGATTGGCTTCTTAATTTTATGTTTTAGACCCCCTGAGCACTATATTCCTATCCTCCCTGCTTACTCTGACTCACGTCTCACAAGGAACTGCTGTGAGATGGTCTGGGGCTGCGCCAGTGCAGTGAGAAATGAAGGGCTGTATGCCTCTAGTGCTGTACTGCCCTGTTTATTATAGTGCAGGCTTATGTAATTAACCAGCCTAATAGTATATTTCAACTTTTCACTGCAGTGGTGTAGCCCTGGACCCATCTCACAGCACAGCAGTTCAGCGACAGCTGAGGTCTGTCCTGGCTGACAAGGGAGTATCACTTGAACGATTCTCATTAAGTTCCTAGGTCGTAAAACAGTTTTTTAGAGTTGCTGATTCCCCTGAGCCATGTTCTGCACAGTCCTAGTGCTCCATACTTAACATCTTCAACCTATTTCTCTCTACTGGTTTATTCCGATCTTCTTTCAAACACTTAAACGTCACTCCCATACTCAAAAAACCCTCCCTCGACCCTAATTCTCCTGAAAGCTACCGCGCCATATCACTGCTTCCACTAACATCAAAACTGCTTGATAAACTAGTTTACAATCGCCTAACCCACTTCCTGTCCACCAACTCCTTGCTTGACACCCTGAAATCTGGATTCCGCCCCAAACACTCAACTGGGACTGCCCTACCAAGGTTACTAACGATCTTCTCTCTGCTAAAAGTATTGGCCACTACTCTATACTCATCTTACTTAACGTCTCAGCTGCCTTCGACACAGTTGACCACCCCCTCCTCCTACAGACCCTTAGCTCTTTTGGCCTCTGTGACACTGCTCCTTCTTGGATTCACTCCTATCTCTCTCACAGGTCTTTTTCTGTGTCATTTGCCGACAACTCCTCTCCAATGCCTTTGTCTGTTGGAGTACCTCAAGTATTTGTTCTGGGTCCTATACTATTCTCCATTTATACTTCTTCACTGGGTAAACTTATCAACAGTTATGGCTTCAAATATCACCTCTATGCTGATGACACCTAGATCTACCTCTGCACCCCTGCTCTCTCTCCCTCTGTCCTTTCTCATGTCAGCAACTGCTTATCTGGTATCTCTTCCTGGATGGCGTCTCACCACCTAAAGATTAACATGTCCAAGACTGAGCTCCTTCTAATCCCCCCCCCCTCAAGCTTTACGCCGATTCCTGACTTCTCTATCCCTGTCGACGGCATCACCATTTCCCCATCGCCCCAAGTCCGCTGCCTCAGAGTTACATTTGACTCAAATCTATCCTTCTTCCCCCACATCCAATTGCTTTCTACATCCTGCCACAACCACCTACGCAATATTACCAAGATTTGCCCTTTTCTGAGCGCTAACACCACAAAGCAAATAATCCACTCCCTTGTTATTTCTCAACTTGATTACTGCAATAACCTACTTACTGGCCTTCCTCTTTCCCACCTCTCCCCCCCTTCAATCCATCCTAAATGCCTCTGTCAAGCTAATCCACCTTTCCCGTTGCTCTGTATCTGCTGCACCTCTCTGCGAGTCCCTTCACTGGCTCCCCATTCACAGCAGAATTAAATTCAAAATTCTCACACTTACATACAAAGCTCTCACCAACGCTGCTCCCCACTACCTATCCTCTCTAATTAACAAGTATACTCCAGCCCGCCCACTAAGATCCAACAATGACCTGCTCCTTGCATCTTCAACTATCACCTCCTCCCATGCTAGACTGCAGGACTTCTGTCAGGCAGGACCTACCTTTCTGGAACTTTCTCCCTCTTGCTGCCAGGCTTTGCCCTAATCTTTCTTCCTTTAAATGATCCCTGAAGACTTTTTGTTCAGAGAAGCCTACCACCCAACTCAATAAAAAATTAATTTCACTTCCCTCATTTAACTCTGCATTGACATCTTTCTCAATCTTCCAGTCCTCACCTCCTGTTTCTCAACCTCCTACCCTTCTAGATTGTAAGCTCCCACAGGAATAGGGCCCTCAATTCATCCTGTATGTGTTTGTAAATTCTGTCCTGTCTCTTTCAAGTTTTATATCATTGTTTTATGTAAATTAATTGTACCCATGGACAGCGCTGCGGAATATATGTTGGCGCTTCATAAATAAAGTATAATAAAGTATAATAGGTACAGTTTTTATTGAATACTAATTGAATATTGTGCTGTGCTAGTGTTAAACTAAACTTAGTGCTATTGCACACCTAATATATGTTAGTTCAAACATGTTTTCAAGTTTTTAAACACTATCGGCTAGATTACGAGTTTTGTGGTAAGCTGAAAAAGCAGCGTTTACAGGTCCTAATGCTGCTTTTTCACTACCGCTGCTATTACGAGTCTTGCAGGTTTAGGGGCCCCGCACACTTTTTGGCCTTACTGCAAACCGACTTATGTAAACTTCGTAAACCCTTTTTTCAATGGGACTTGCATAACGCCGGTATTATGAGTCTGTCCTGGGAGGCCAAAAAGTGAGCAGTACACCCTCTACCTCCAAGATCCGTAACGCATTCTAAAGTCAGTAGTTATGAGTTTTACACTACAACGCCGTAGCATAAAACTCATAACTAAAGTGCTAAAAAGTACACTAACACCTACAAACTACCTATTAACCCTTAAACTGAGGCCCTCCCGCATCGCAAACACTAAAATAAAATTATTAACCCCTAATCTGCCGCTCCGGACATCGCTGCCACTATAATAAACATATTAACCCCTAAACCGCCGCACTCCCGCCTCGCAAACACTAGTTAAATAATATTAACCGCTAATCTGCCGCCCCTAACATCGCCGCCACCTACTTTATATTTATTAACCCCTAATCTGCCGCGCCCAATGTCGCTGCCACTATATTAAATTTATTAACCCCTAAACCTAAGTCTAACCCTAACCTTAACACCCCCTAATTGAAATATAGTTTAAATAAATCTAAATAAAGTTACTATCATTAACTACATTATTCCTATTTAAAACTAAATACTTACCTGTAAAATAAACCCTAAGCTAGCTACAATATAACTAATAGTTACATTGTATCTAGCTTAGGGTTTATTTTTATTTTACAGGTTAGTTTGTATTTATTTTAACTAGGTAGAATAGTTATTAAATAGTTATTAACTATTTAATAACTACCTAGCTAAAATAAATACAAATTTACCTGTAAAATAAAACTTAACCTAAGTTACACTAACACCTAACATTACACAAAAACTAAATAAATTACCTACATTAAATACAATTAAATAAATTAAATTAAATTAGCTAAATTACAAAAAAACCCCACTAAATTACAGAAAATAAAAAACAAATTACAGATCTTTAAACTAATTACACCTAATCTAATAGCCCTATCAAAATAAAAAAGCCTCCCCAAAATAAAAAAACCTAGCCTAAACTAAACTATCAATAGCCCTTAAAAGGGCCTTTTGCGGGGCATTGCCCCAAATAAATCAGCTCTTTTACCTGGAAAAAAAAATACAAACAACCCCCCAACAGTAAAACCCACCACCCACACAACCAACCCCCCAAATAAACTAACCTCCCAAATAAAAAAACTATATAAACCTAAGCTCCCCATTGCCCTGAAAAGGGCATTTGGATGGGCATTGCCCTTAAAAGGGCATTTAGCTCTATTGCAGGCCCAAAGCCCTAACCTAAAAAATAAACCCACCCAATACACAATACAGAAGTCTTTATCCAGATGGCATCTTCTATCTTCATCCTTCCGGCGAGGAGCGGGTCCATCTTCAAGACATCCAACGCGGAGCATCCTCTTCAAACGGCGGCTTCTTCGTAATGAATATCTCTTTAAATGACGTCATCCAAGATGGCGTCCCTTAGATTCCGATTGGCTGATTTCTATCAGCCAGTTGGAATTAAGGTAGAAAAAATCCAATCGGAATCTAAGGGACGCGTCAGATGTCTTGAAGATGGACCCGCTCCGCACCGGAAGGATGAAGATAGAAGATGCCGTCTGGATGAAGACTTCTGCCCGTCTGGAGGACCACTTCTGCCGGCTTCGTTGAGGACATCTTGCCGCTTGGATGAAGACTTCTCCCGGTAAGTGAATCTTCGGGGGTTAGTGTTAGGATTTTTTTTAAGGGTGTATTGGGTGGGTTTATTTTTTAGGTTAGGGTTTTGGGCCTGCAAAAGAGCTAAATGCCCTTTTAAGGGCAATGCCCATCCAAATGCCCTTTTCAGGGCAATGGGGAGCTTAGGGTTTTTTAGTTAGTATTTTATTTGGGGGGTTGGTTGTGTGGGTGGTGGGTTTTACTGTTGGTGGGGTTGTTTGTATTTTTTTTCCAGGTAAAAGAGCTGATTTCTTTGGGGCAATGCCCCGCAAAAGGCCCTTTTTAGGGCTATTGATAGTTTAGTTTAGGCTAGGGTTTTTTTTTTATTTTGGGGGGGCTTTTTATTTTGATAGGGCTTTTAGTTTAGGTGTTTTTTACTTTCTGTAATTTAGTGTTTGTTTGTAATTTTGCTAATTTAATTTCATTTATTTAATTGTATTTAATGTAGAAAATGTATTTAATTGTAGTGTAGTGTTAGGTGTTAGTGTAACTTAACTTAAGGTTAGGTTTTATTTTACAGGTCAATTTGTATTTATTTTAGCTAGGTAGTTATTAAATAGTTGATAACTATGTAATAACTATTCTACCTGTAAAATAAAAATAAACCCTAAAATAGCTACAATGTAACTATTAGTTATATTGTAGATAGCTTAGGGTTTATTTTATAGGTAAGTATTTAGTTTTAAATAGGAATAATGTAGTTAATGATAGTAATTTTATTTAGATTTATTTTAATTATATTTAAGTTAGGTTTAGGGGTTAATAAATTTAATATAGTGGTGGCGAAGTTGGGGGCAGCAGATTAGGGGTTAATAAGTGTAGGTAGGTTGCGGCAACATTGGGGCAGCATATTAGGGGTTAATAAATATAATGTAGGTGTCGGCGACGTTGGAGGCAGCAGATTAGGGGTTAATAAGTATAATGCAGGTGTTGGCGATGTCTGGGGCAGCAGATTAGGGGTTAATAAGTGTAAGATTAGAGGTGTTTAGACTCGGGGTTCATGTTAGGGTGTTAGGTGTAAACATAAATTTCATTTCCCCATAGGAATCAATGGGGCTGCGTTACTGAGCTTTATGCTGCTTTTTGGCAGGTGTTAGACTTTTTCTCAGCCGGCTCTCCCCATTGATGTCTATGGAGAAATCATGCACGAGTATGTACGACCAGCTCACCGCTGACTTAAGCAGCTCTGGTATTGGAGTGCGGTATGGAGTTCAATTTTGCTCTACGCTCAGTTCTTGCCTTTTAACGCCGGGTTTGTTAAAACCTGTAATACCAGCCCTGTAGATAAGTGAGTGGTGAGAAAAAACTGCTCGTTAGCACCGCACAGCTCCTAATGCAAAACTCGTAATCTGGCCGAAAGACAAGCAAAAAGAAAGCTAAAACCACGTTGTTTCACTTTAAGGCGTTTTTCACTTTACATCGGGGCTCCGGTCCCTAACCCGCTGTATGAGCGAGGTATACCTATAATAAACTTTGGTTGATGGCAGGTGTGTTACCTTGTTTCGGTGAGATTATTCTCAACAATGGAGTAAGGTTTTATGTGGAGCTAATTATTAAACAAAGAAAGAAAAATTGGTTTTAGTTGAAATTGCAGCTATAAGCAGTGAGTTTAAAATGTATGAACATATATATCTTTGTGGTTAAGCTACATATTGATTATTACATTGTTTCAGATACTAATGCAGAATTTATAGGAAAACAAATTAAATCCCGAGTGAATTTGCAGCAGTTATGTTGGTTATAAAATATTTCTTAGCCCATGTAAAAGCAATCACATCTCAATGTTTCTAAATCTGTTCTCAACAACCAGTTTTAAAAGGATGCCTTATCTTTTTCTCATGAATGCATTTACAGTTATAAGGCAGACTCTCCTCCTAATTCAGAATTAATTTGTGTCTAAGCTATTTTATTCTGTATTTTTACTCATTGTGCCATTCTCTACCCTTACTCATTTACCCAACACTACATAATTGCCGCTCGTCACTTCATACGTCAGCAATGATGAATCCGGCTTCCTCCAATCACAGCGTTGCCTCGGGCAATGATTCCCTTGGGGGGGAAGCCGCGATTAGAGGATGCCGTATTCGTCATTGCTGACGTAAGAAGAGACGAGCGGCAGGAGGGGGAATCACTTCAGCAGTTAGAAAACCTGAAGCAAAGCCTAACGGCTAGATCACAAGTTTTGCGGTACAGCTATACCTCTGAAAAATTGGCCATTCACGTAGAATGGCCAGGAACGCATATTACGAGTCACGTCGGTATAGCTATACCGCAAGCATTTTAGCCTGTAATGCAAAGTCTATTACGCACTCAAAAAAATTACGTTTGAGTGCAGGTTTTACCTTGCGCCTGTATTACAGGTTGTGCGGTCGGCTAAAATGCTTGCGTTACAGCCAATACCGACACAATCAATACCACCATCTGAGAGCAATAGTTATGGATTTTGTGTAACAAAAATGTTACACAAAACTCATAACTAAACTGTTACAAAGTACACTAACACCCATAAACTACCTATTTAACCCCTAAACCACTGCCCTCCCGCAAACACTATATAAAACTTATTACCCCCTAATCTGCCACCCACACACATTGTGACAATTAAATAAACCTATTAACCCCTAATCCACCACCCCTCTACATCGTAGACACTAAATAAACCTATTAACCCCTAATCCGCCGCTCTCCGACATAGCCAACACTAATAAAAGTTATTAACCCCTCATCGCTGACATCGCTGACACCTAAATAAACATATTAATCCCTAAACCTCCAGCCCCCCACATCGTAACTACTAAACTAAACCTATTAACCCCTAAACCACCGCCCCCCCCACATCTCAAAACACTAAATTAAACTATTAACCCGTAAACCTAACACCTCCTAACTTTAAATTAAAATTACAATATAACTATCTTTAAAAAAATAAAAAATTACCTGTGAAATAAAAAAAAATAAGTTTAAACTATAAATTAACCTAACATAACTATTGTAATAAAATAAAAATAACTACCATTGAAAAACCTAAATTAAAATGTTAAAAAAAACTAACACTACGAAAAAAAATTAAAAAATCTAAGATTACCAAAAAATAATAAACACTAAATTATGAAAAATAAAAAACTCTAAGATTACAAAAAATAATAAACGAAATTATCAAAAATAAAAAAAAATTACCCTAATCTAATATCCCTATAAAAATAAAAAAGCCCCCCCAATAAAAATACCCCCTAACCTACAATAAACTACCAATAGTCCTTTAAAGGGCCTTTTGTAGGGAATTGCCCTAAGTTAAACAGCTCTTTTACCTTAAAAAATTACTAAGTCCCCCCTAAAAGTAACCCCCCCCCACCCAACCAACCCCCAAAATAAAATACCCATTGC
This sequence comes from Bombina bombina, assembly GCF_027579735.1. Taxonomy (NCBI): domain Eukaryota; kingdom Metazoa; phylum Chordata; class Amphibia; order Anura; family Bombinatoridae; genus Bombina; species Bombina bombina. The sequence goes on along the minus strand of NC_069503.1, from coordinate 276,084,288 downwards.
CCCTAAATGGGCATTTGTATGGGCATTGCCCTGTTCTTTTACTGCCCTTAAAAGGGCATTCAGCTCTTTTACAAGTGCCCAAAGCCCTAATCTAAAAAAAACCCACCCCCCCACAAAAAAAAACACACCTAACACTAACCCCATAAAATCTACTCACGGTTTCTGAAGTCCGGACACATCCATCTTCATCCAGGCGGCGAGAAGTCTTCATCCAGGCGGCAACACCTTCATCCATTTCGGGGATGTTTTCTATCTTCTTCCCGACGGCGCAGAGCGGAGCTATCCTGGAGTGCGTCCTCTTCATACGATCACTGCCGTACATTGAAGTTGAATGCAAGATACCCTTTCTTTCATGTAATTAGCAAGAGTCCATGAGCTAGTGATGTATGGGATATACATTCCTACCAGGAGGGGCAAAGTTTCCCAAACCTCAAAATGCCTATAAATACACCCCTCACCACACCCACAAATCAGTTTTTACAAACTTTGCCTCCTATGGAGGTGGTGAAGTAAGTTTGTGCTAGATTCTACGTTGATATGCGCTCCGCAGCAGGTTGGAGCCCGGTTTTCCTCTCAGCGTGCAGTGAATGTCAGAGGGATGTGAAGAGAGTATTGCCTATTTGAATTCTATGATCTCCTTCTACGGGGTCTATTTCATAGGTTCTCTGTTATCGGTCGTAGAGATTCATCTCTTACCTCCCTTTTCAGATCGACGATATACTCTTATATATACCATTTCCTCTACTGATTCTCGTTTCAGTACTGGTTTGGCTTTCTACTACATGTAGATGAGTGTCCTGGGGTAAGTAAGTCTTATTTTCTGTGACACTCTAAGCTATGGTTGGACACTTTTATATAAAGTTCTAAATATATGTGTTCAAACATTTATTTGCCTTGATTCAGGATGTTCAACGTTCCTTATTTCAGACAGTCAGTTTGATATTTGGGATAATGCATATGAATAAATCAATTTTTTTCTTACCTTAAAATTTGACTTTTTCCCTGTGGGCTGTTAGGCTCGCGGGGGCTGAAAATGCTTCATTTTATTGCGTCATTCTTGGCGCAAAATTTTTTTCTTGGTTTCCGGCGTCATACGTGTCGCCGGAAGTTGCGTCATTTTTTGACGTTTTTTTGCGCCAAAAGTGTCAGCGTTCCGGATGTGGCGTCATTTTTGGGCGTCACTATTGTCTCCACATTATTTAAGTCTCTTTGTTTATTGCTTCTGGTTGCTAGAAGCTTGTTCTCTGGCATTTTTTCCCATTCCTGAAACTGTCATTTAAGGAATTTGATCAATTTAGTTTTTTATATTGTTTTTTTCTATTACATATTGCAAGATGTCCCAGATTGACCCTGAGTCAGAAGATACTTCTGGAAAATCGCTGCCTAGTGCTGGATCTACCAAAGTTAAGTGTATTTGCTGTAAACTTGTGGTATCTGTTCCTCCAGCTGTTGTTTGTAATGAATGTCATGACAAACTTGTTAATGCAGATAATATTTACTTTAGTAATGTTACATTACCTGTTGTTGTTCCATCAACATCTTATACTCAGAGTGTTCCTGTTAACATAAGAGATTTTGTTTCTAAATCCATTAAGAAAGCTATGTCTGTTACTCCTCCTTCTAGTAAACGTAAAAGGTCTTTTAAAACTTCTCATTTTTCAGATGAATTTTTAAATGAACATCATCATTCTGATTCTGATAATGATTCCTCTGGTTCAGAGGATTCTGTTTCAGAGGTTGATGCTGATAAATCTTCATATTTATTCAAAATGGAATTTATTCGTTCTTTACGTAAAAAAGTCTTAATTGCATTAGAAATAGAGGATTCTGGTCCTCTTGATACTAATTCTAAACGTTTAAATAAGGTTTTTAAATCTCCTGTAGTTATTCCAGAAGTTTTTCCTGTCCCTGATGCTATTTCTGAAGTAATCTCCAGGGAATGGAATAATTTGGGTAATTCATTTACTCCTTCTAAACGTTTTAAGCAATTATATCCTGTGCCATCTGACAGATTAGAGTTTTGGGACAAAATCCCTAAGGTTGATGGGGCTATCTCTACTCTTGCTAAACGTACTACTATTCCTACGGCAGATAGTACTTCCTTTAAGGATCCTTTAGATAGGAAAATTGAATCCTTTCTAAGAAAAGCTTACTTATGTTCAGGTAATCTTCTTAGACCTGCTATATCTTTAGCGGATGTTGCTGCAGCTTCAACTTTTTGGTTAGAAGCTTTAGCGCAACAAGTAACAGATCATAATTCTCATAGCATTGTTAATCTTCTTCAACATGCTAATAACTTTATTTGTGATGCCATCTTTGATATCATTAGGGTTGATGTCAGGTATATGTCTCTAGCCATTTTAGCTAGAAGAGCTTTATGGCTTAAAACTTGGAATGCTGATATGTCTTCTAAGTCAACTTTGCTTTCCCTTTCTTTCCAGGGTAATAAATTATTTGGTTCACAGTTGGATTCTATTATCTCAACTGTTACTGGAGGGAAAGGAACTTTTTTACCACAGGATAAAAAATCTAAAGGTAAATTTAGGTCTAATAATCGTTTTCGTTCCTTTCGTCACAATAAGGAACAAAATCCTGATCCTTCACCCTCAGGAGCGGTATCAGTTTGGAAACCATCTCCAGTCTGGAATAAATCCAAGCCTTTTAGAAAACCAAAGCCAGCTCCAAAGTTCACATGAAGGTGCGGCCCTCATTCCAGCCCAGCTGGTAGGGGGCAGATTACGATTTTTCAAAGAAATTTGGATCAATTCAATTCACAATCTTTGGATTCAGAACATTGTTTCAGAAGGGTACAGAATTGGCTTCAAGATAAGGCCTCCTGCAAAAAGATTTTTTCTTTCCCGTGTCCCAGTAAATCCAGCGAAGGCTCAAGCATTTCTGAAATGTGTTTCAGATCTAGAGTTGGCTGGAGTAATTATGCCAGTTCCAGTTCTGGAACAGGGACTGGGGTTTTATTCAAATCTCTTCATTGTACCAAAGAAGGAGAATTCCTTCAGACCAGTTCTGGATTTAAAAATATTGAATAGTTATGTAAGGATACCAACATTCAAAATGGTAACTATAAGGACTATCCTGCCTTTATGTCCACAATAGATTTACAGGATGCATATCTGCATATTCCGATTCATCCAGATCACTTTCAGTTTCTGAGATTCTCTTTCCTAGACAAGCATTACCAGTTTGTGGCTCTGCCGTTTGGCCTAGCAACAGCTCCAAGGATTTTTACAAAGGTTCTCGGTGCCCTTCTGTCTGTAATCAGAGAACAGGGTATCTTCCTGATAATCTTCCTGATATTCATTGTTTTTTACAAGCTTTGGTTCGTATTAAACCTGTTATTAAGTCAATTTCTCCTCCTTGGAGTTTGAATTTGGTTCTGGGGGCTCTTCAAGCTCCTCCGTTTGAACCTATGCATTCACTGGACATTAAATTACTTTCTTGGAAAGTTTTGTTTCTTTTGGCCATCTCTTCTGCTAGAAGAGTTTCTGAATTATCTGCTCTTTCTTGTGAGTCTCCTTTTCTGATTTTTCATCAGGATAAGGCGGTGTTGAGAACTTCTTTTAAATTTTTACCTATGGTTGTGAATTCTAACAACATTAGTAGAGAAATTGTGGTTCCTTCATTGTGTCCTAATCCTAAGAATTCTAAGGAGAGATCATTGCATTCTTTGGATGTAGTTAGAGCTTTGAAATATTATGTTGAAGCTACTAAGAATTTCCGAAAGACTTCTAGTCTATTTGTTATCTTTTCCGGTTCTAGGAAAGGTCAGAAGGCCTCTGCCATTTCTTTGGCATCTTGGTTGAAATCTTTAATTCATCATGCTTATGTCAAGTCGGGTAAAACTCCGCCTCAAAGGATTACAGCTCATTCTACTAGGTCAGTTTCTACTTCCTGGGCGTTTAGGAATGAAGCTTCGGTTGATCAGATTTGCAAAGCAGCAACTTGGTCTTCTTTGCATACTTTTACTAAATTCTACCATTTTGATGTGTTTTCTTCTTCTGAAGCAGTTTTTGGTAGAAAAGTACTTCAGGCAGCTGTTTCAGTTTGATTCCTCTGCTTATAATTTCAGTTTTTTTCATTATAAGATTTAAACTTTATTTTGGGTGTGGATTATTTTTTCAGCGGAATTGGCTGTCTTTATTTTATCCCTCCCTCTCTAGTGACTCTTGCGTGGAAGATCCACATCTTGGGTAGTCATTTATCCCATACGTCACTAGCTCATGGACTCTTGCTAATTACATGAAAGAAAACATAATTTATGCAAGAACTTACCTGATAAATTAATTTCTTTCATATTAGCAAGAGTCCATGAGGCCCACCCTTTTTTGTGGTGGTTATGATTTTTTTGTATAAAGCACAATTATTCCAATTCCTTATTTTTTTTTATGCTTTCGCACTTTTTTCTTATCACCCCACTTCTTGGCTATGCGTTAAACTGATTTGTGGGTGTGGTGAGGGGTGTATTTATAGGCATTTTGAGGTTTGGGAAACTTTGCCCCTCCTGGTAGGAATGTATATCCCATACGTCACTAGCTCATGGACTCTTGCTAATATGAAAGAAATTAATTTATCAGGTAAGTTCTTACATAAATTATGTTTTTCAAAATGGCGTACCTTGCATTCCTATTGGCTGATTTGATTCTTAAAATTAAAATCAGCCAATAGGATGAGAGCTTCTTAAATCCTATTGGCTGTTTAAAACAGCCAATAGGATGAGAGCTATTGAAATCCTATTGGCTGATTTGAAAAGCTAGTTATATTGTAATTTTAATTTAAAGTTAGGGGGGTGTTAGGTTTAGAGGTTAATAGTTTAATTTAGTGTTTTGCGATGTGGGGAGGCGGCGGTTTAGGGGTTAATAGGTTTAGTTTAGTAGTTATGATGTGGGGGGCTGGAGTTTTAGGGGTTAATACTTTATTATAGGGTTGGCAATGTGGGGGTGTGGCGGTTTAGGGGTTAATAGGTTTATTTAGGGGTCGGCGATGTTGGGGGGTGGTGGAATAGGGGTTAATAACTTTCATTAGTGTCGCAATGTCTGGGAGCCACGGATTAGGGGTTAATAATTTTTATTAGTGTCGGCAATGTTGGGGAGCGGTGGATTAGGGGTGTTTAGACTAGGGGTTTATGTTAGGGTGTTAGGTTTAAACGTAACTTTCTTTCCCCCATAGACATCACTGGGGTTGCGTTACAGCGATCTCCATTCCGCACTTCAGGTGTAAGGTTTGTTCTAACACTTTCTCCCCATTGATGTCTATGGGGGAAAGCATGCACGAGCACGTAAACTCAGCACTTGGCTTTTGTGCGGTATGGAGCTTAACGCACCATAACGCACAGCACAAGGAGGCTTTTCAGTAACTGTAAGCGCTATGGAGAGTGCAATAACGCAATTTTTTTGGTGTTATTTTTGCACCCTGTTTAGCGCAAAACTCGTAATCTAGGTGTAAGTGCTTAAAATGACTAGGGTTGGCTAGTGAGGTATGAATTTACATAAAGCTTTGACATCACAGACCTTTACTTCTCTCCAATGATACAGTTGTTTTGGAAAAGATTGGCGCTGATCCTGAGGTTTTCTGGCGTAAATACACAACCTCTTCTTAATGCTGTAATAGAGATCCACAATAGTGTAGTATGTAATGACTGGTACACACACCAAAAGGAAAATACTCACAAGAAGTCAATATCTAATATTTGCAGATTTAAATCAATTGGATCAGCAGAAATCACAGCTCCATTATGGAAGATTTAAGCTCAACATCAACTTTTAATCAGCTGATTAAAAGTTGATGTTGAGCTGAATCTTTCATAACGTGTGTGTACCGCTCATTGCATGCTACACTAAGGATCTCTATTACAGCATTTAGAAGAAGTTGTGTATTTATACTTTTTTGCCAAACAATTGTATCAGCAGTCTTTGTAGAGAGGCAGCGGTCCTGATAAAAGGGGTGTATAATTGTAACTATTTCCATATTGCTAATCTGCTATAGAATATTTTTGCAGAAGTTTTTATTTGTTGTTTATTTTTCTCCATTTGAGGAAATGGGAGATGGGATGAGTCTGTGAAGAGAGGTTAAGAGTCTACCTCTTAAATTCCTTATTTTTCTTCCTACTGAATTGGAAGTTGACCTTCTCTTAAGTTGTATAATTATCTGTGATGATGTCTGCTTAAATGTTGCCTTTTTGTTATATATTTCTTGGTTTACCTGCTTTTATTCAACTTGATTGTGCTCAGTAGATACAAATTAATCCATTGTTGTTCCATATATACAACACGCTCCTGTCTAGAACACTCACTGTTATTGTCTACTTTGATACTGTTGTCTTTGATGCTTCTGAAACAAATCTCAATAAAACATAATGAAGGAAGGAAAAATTTCAATTAAAAGAAGTATCATGATAGTGAAGGAGGCAAAAAGAAAATAGTAAAAGGAAAAAATAGAGAATGCACAAGAAAATAACAAACAAAACTAAAATTCCAAGATATCAATCAATTTATGGTCTGTTAAAGGTCATTTTGAAATTAGTAAACTTCAAATACAAAATAAAGTTCCCTATATATTATCTACAACATGGCATGATACACAACAATATGTGCCTGAGAGAGCAAGAAATCACTCCACAGGTGTGGTCCTAAATATGTGTCAGATCAAAAGTAAATAATCACATTCTAGTGAGAAGAAAGACAACATTCGTTACAGACAATGGACAGGAGTTAATCATTTTAAATGTTCAACACAAAATTTTTAATTCATATAAAATCAGTCACCCATATTTTCTATTAAAGTACCTGTGTAATATTTAAATAAAAGAGGTACTGGCCTCATGAGCGTAGTGGATTTATAGAACAGACTTTTAAGTAAAAACATATTCAGGAATATTTAAAATATTAAAGCGAGTCATTATTGAGAGCCAAGCATTTAAAGGAAATCTAAAGCCGCAAAATAGACATAACATTTCACCATTATATTTAAGTGGCTTATGAATGCTGTAAAATGCCAGCACAAAGGACATAAATAATTACTTCTTTTTGAAATAACATTTGTAACAGGGTTGTGCTGCAGACAATGTACATTAGTAGATACTTCCTGTGTGTTAAAGGAATAAGTACAGTACTTTAATTGTTTAATTCATTAGCTGTTCTGTGATAGGTTCCTTTACTATACTGGAAGCAATTTTCAAGAAAATTACAAAATATCCTAAATAGCTTAAGTACAAACCTCTGAAGAAAATCCTTCTTTTCACATTTCAATGTTGTAAGTTCCCACAGGGATAGGGACCTCCATTCCTCCTGTATTTGTTTGATACATTTTGTCTTGTCTCTTACAAGTTAACATAGAATTTGATGGTAGATAAGAACCAAAAAGACCCATCGAGTCTATTCATATTACATGTTACAAATTACATGTTACTTTTTTCTTAGGATAGCCTTATGCATGTCCCAGGCATTTTTTAATTCCTTTATAGTCTTTGTGTTTACCACTCCAATTGGAAGTTTATTCCATGAATCCACCACCACCTAACATTTCTTCTGAATCTGCTACCCTCTGATTTAAGATTGTGAACCCTTGTTTTTACATGTTTTTTTTCTTTTTTTGTGGAAAATGCTTTCAGCTTACACTTTATATATTTGAAGGTTTCTATCATGTGACCTCTTTACATTCTCTCCTCTAACCTATACATATTTAGGTCATAGAGTCTTTCTTTGTATGTTTTATATTTTAGACCGTGCACCATTTTAGTAGCCCTCTTTTGAACAGTTTCTAGTTTATTTATATCTTTCTAAAAATATGGTTTCCAGAACTGTGGATGTGGCCAGATGTGGCCTAACTAATGATTTGTAAAGTGGCATAAGAACTTTGCTATTTCTGCTACTAATACCTCTCCCAATGCAACCAAGTATTCAACTGTCCTTACTGGCTGCACTGCTGCATTGTATACCAAATTTTAAATAATTTTAAAGGGACAGTTTACACCAGATTTTGTATTGTTTAAAAAGGTAGATAATCCCTTTATTACCTAATCCCCAGTTTTGCATAACCAACACGTTTATATTAATATTCTTTTTACCTCTGTGATTACCTTGTATCTAAGCCTCTGCAAACTGCCCCCTTATCTAGGTGCTTTTGACAGACATGCCATTAAGCCAACCAGTGCAGACTCCTAAATAACTCCACGGGAGTGAGCACAATGTTATCTATATGACATACATGAACTAGTACTGTCTAACTGTGAAAAACTTTCAAAATGCTCTGAGCTAGGAGGCGGTTTTTAACAGTTTAGAAATCAGTTTGAGGCTACCTAGGTTTAGCTTTTTCAAAATACCACCAAGGGAACAAAGCAAGTTTGATGATAAAAGTAAATTGGAAAGTTGTTTACAATTACATGCCCTGTCTGAATCATGAAAGTTTAATTTTGACTAGACTGTCCCTTTAAATAATAATTCTTAAGTCCCTTTCCTCTTTAGTTACATTTAGACTATAATTGTGCTTTGGGTTTTTGGATCCTATATGCATAATTTTGCTCTTAGTAATATTAAATTTCAGATCCAATTTATTTGCCCAGTCCTCCATTTTTTTTTAATATTGTTGTTCATTTGACCAACCCCCCCTGGAACATCAACTCTGGTACAAAGTTTTGTATCATCCGCAAACAAGCAAACCTTCCCCTGAAACCCACTTCAAATATCACTTATAAACATGTTAAACAAAACAGGCCAAAAGGCTGACCTTTAGGGAATACCACTAGTAACTGACCCCTCCTTTGAAAGTACTTCATTAATTGATACCTTCTGCCTTCTATGCTTAACCCTTTAAGGACACAGCTTTCAGTTTGTTCAATTGATTTATGAAAAATTCCGTCATATGTCCTTAAGAGGTTAAAGGACCAGTCAATACTGTAGATTTGCATAATCAACAAATGCAAGATAACAAGACAATGCAATAGCACTTAGTCTAAACTTCAAATGAGTCGTAGCTTTTTTTCTGACAATTTTAAGTTATGTTTATTTCCACTCCCCCTGTACCATGTGACAGCCATCATCCAATCACAAATGTATACATGTACAATGTGACAGCCATCAGCCAATCACAAATGCATACACATTTTATTCTGTAAATTCTTGCAGTAGGAGCTGGTGACTCAAACATTTTAAATATATAAAAACTGTGCACATTTTGTTAATGGAAGTAAATTGGAAAGTTGTTTAAAATTGCTGCTCTATCTGAATAATGAAAGTTTAATTTTTATTGGAGTGTCCCTTTAAGCCATCATTCTACCCACTTAACAATCTTAGCATCTACTGAAAGGCAATACATTTTGTGAATGAGTTTGTTGTGTGGGACAGTGTCAAATGCTTTGCTAGTGTCTAGATATGCAACATTTAAGGCTCCTCCCTGGTCTATTAATTTAGCTACTTTGCAGGGGTGAAACTACAGGGGGTGCAGCATGACTGGGCCCCTGAGGGTGGGGGCCAAGCTTCAAAACAAAAAAATAATATATTTTTTTCCAATAAAAAACGTTGGCCTGCCACTGCCTGCACTGATATCATGTGAGTGTGACATGATGCCTCAATAGTGTGTCTGACTAAAGGGGTTAGTGTTTCTGTTTTACCCATTGGTGTTTATGTGTGTGTGTGTGTATTTGTGTATGTATGTGACTGTGTGTGTAGTTATGCATGTATATGTGTGTGTGTGTGTATGTTTGTGGAACCAGCAAATTACAGACCTTGTTACTACAGCATGGGTGGCGGGGGTAAACAGTGTCACTATACAGTACTACTATATACAGTATGGGGGGGCTGGACCATGTCATAGACTACTGTGGTCACTCTATAAATTACTGGGGCAGGTAGGGTCAGGCCAGCCATCTCACCGGCAGATTACAGACTGTGTCAGTAACTCACTATATACAGTACTGGTGGGTTAAACAGTGTCACTATATGCAGTAATAGGGGGTCAGACCATCTCACAGACTGTGGGCGCAGGGTACTTCCTTTTGCAGACATGTAATCTGATTCACATGTTAAATCTAAAAAAAAAAATATATGTATCAAATTCGCCTTTTTTTCGGGGGGGGGGGGGTATGGGGACCCTTCTTAGATTCTTGCACCTGGGCCCTGTAGTTTCTAGTTACACCTCTGCTACATGGTCAAAGAAATCAATTAGATTAGTCTGGCATGATCTGCCAGCAGTCAAACCATGCTGTCCTTTGTTTTCTAGGTTGTTTGTCTGAAGGTATAACACAAGTCTTCCCTTTAAAAGAGTTTCCATTAATTTCCCTACTACCCTTTTTATGAAGAAGGATTACATTGGCAATTTTCTAGTCTTTTGGAACAACTCCTGTTAACAGTGACTGATTAAATAAATCAGCTAATTGAGTAGCTATCACAGATCAAAGTTCTCTTAGAACCCTTGGATGAAAATTATTTGGACCCACATACTTATTTAAATTTTATTTAACCCTTGAAACCTTTTCATCTTTAAAAATAAAAGTACTATTCACATTATCATTTAAAAGTTACATCCCTTATATGTTTTGTTTAATTGTTTTACTTATATGAATTGTACCCATGGACCGTGCTGCAGAATATGTTGGCTCTTTATAAATAAAGTATAATAATTGCATTTCTACAATTCATGGCTCATTTTACTCATATAATGTTATTTTGTGGCATGGGATTCCCTTTAAAAACCAAACTAATAATTAGTTCTTGGCGATCTATCAATGGACATATACTGTACATCCAAAAAATGTGATGGTACAATGAGATACAGCACAATATAAAACATAATTGTGCAGAATTAATTAAAGTAAGATGTTATATTAGGACATCATTATCAAATGTCACTCTATGCATTTTTTTTTTAAATGTGTTGTAATTTCGGTTACTAATAACCATTGGCAAGATATTGAACATAATGGAATATAATGAGTGTTTTATTGAATATAAAAGATTTTTAGAGTCAATGGAACAATCATGCTAATGTCACTGAGCATTGCTTCTCCTATATTTTAGACATACATTATGCAGGTCGAGCCTTAGCCTCACCAGGCCCCCGTGTAGTGATGCACAAATGACTGCAAGGACAGATGGGCCCTCTAGAGGTGTGGCCCTACCGCAAATGAGACCCCTGAAAACCCTGTAGCAAAGCTATGCTTGTCTTGCTGATGTGCATTGTTACTGCAAAACTGATCAAGTTGTTTTGATTGTTTTCCTTTTATTTCTCTTTTACTCTTACAAGTTTTCTTTATGCCTATGTTAGAATTTACTGTTGTAGCAAGGCTTTTTTTTTTTCATTTTAATTCATTTTTCTGCTATTTTTTTAAAGGGATATTAAACAGTGCTCCTTTGGTAAAAAAAACAAAACAAATATGTTTTAAGTGAATATAAAAAGAAACAGATTGTGTAAAAAAAACAAATATCTTACTTTGTTGTGAAATTAGCACTTGGAACGGAGCAGTGTAGCCCCCAGTGTGCTATCTACTCTATTCATTAGCCTAGAAGTTTTATGACATCCGGCTAAGATAAAACTTCCTGCAAAGGCCGCCTCCTCCTTGTAGTGCTGTGACAGGAAGCACAAATGTAGTGTTAAAAAAAAAAAGAAATAAAAATGTAAAATTCATTTAAATACATGAATAATACATATTGCAATTATTAATATTAAGTATAAGCAACTGCTTAGTGATTTTTTATTACAACAATAAATAAACTATTTAACATCCCTTTAACTCCTTAAAGGGACACTGTACCCAAATTTTTTTCTTTTGTAATTCAGAAAGAGCATGCAATTTTAAGCAACTTTCTAATATACTCCTATTATCAATTTTTCTTCGTTCTCTTGCTATCATTATTTGAAAAAGAAGGCATCTAAGCTTTTTTTGGTTTCAGTACTCTGGACAGCACTTTTTTATTGGTGGATGAATTTATCCACCAATCAGCAAGGACAACCCAGGTTGTTCACCAAAAATGGGCCGGCATCTAAACTTACATTCTTGCATTTCAAATAAAGATACCAAGAGAATGAAAAAATGTGATAATAGGAGTAAATTAGAAAGTTGCTTAAAATTTCATGCTCTATCTGAATCAAAAAAGAATTTTTTTGGGTACAGTGTCCCTTTAAAGACCAGCGACAGGTTTGTGTTATTGAAAACATGGTACGTTGCGGTCGTTAAGGGGTTAAATATGTTTTTGTAAAGCTGTTATCCTTCACAGTGGAGCTCGTTTTTTGAATGGAGAGGTTAAAGTGTAGATGCTTCTCCATTGATTATAAAGGAGCTTATTCAGATTATGGCCAAAGATAGTTACAATTTGGACAATCGGCACTAAAATTGTTATTGTTTAAAAAGATTGATAATGCTTTTTACTACCCATTCCCCAACTTTGCACAATCAACATTGTTATATTACTATACGTTATAACATTTAAACCTCTGCATTTCTGCCTGTTTCTAAGGAACTACAGACAGCCTCTTATCAAATGCTTTTTTTTTTTGCTTTTCACAACAGGAGACTGCAAGTTCATGTGGGATATATAGATATTATTGTGCTAATGCCATGGAGTTATTTAAGAGTCAGCACAACACAGCACTAATTGGCTAAAATGCAAGCCAATATAGATAATAAATAAAAAGTCATGTGATCAGGGGGCTGTCAGAAGATGCTTAGATACAAGTTTATCACAGAGGTAAAAAGTATATTAATATAACAGTGTTAGTTATGCAAAACTGGGGAATGGGTAATAAAGGGATTATCTATATTTTAAAACAATAACAATTCTGGTGTAGACTGTCCCTTTAAATATAATAATTAAATTAAATATAACATAAATTAAAGGTGAAGAGAGGATATGCTTAGTAATCTTTTTGTTATTGATATTTATATATAGTTATCATTCAAAGTGACCTATTCCAGGTTAATGGTGCTAACTGATGCTAAATGATGCTATAGAAAAATTATTGAAAGAAGGAAGTTACTCCTCCTTTAAATAGAAAGGGAATACAGCACTCTTTAAATTCTTTTAACTTTTTATTGTATTTAATCCAAAGTTATTTAACCTTCTCAATACTCATTGTGACAAAAACAAATCAAGCATATAAAACAAGGTAATAATTACCGCCGCTTAGGGATTAAAGCAACTGAGAGCTTTAATCTAGAAAGAAAAAACATCCTGTGTTTACCCAGCAGAAACAATGGCGTATTAGAGATAAATCAAACCTCACATAGGCCTAGATTTAGAGTTTGGCGGTAGCCGTCAAAACCAGCGTTAGAGGCTCCTAACGCTGGTTTTAGGCTACCGCCGGTATTTGGAGTCAGTCAGGAAAGGGTCTAACGCTCACTTTCCAGCCGCGACTTTTCCATACCGCAGATCCCCTTACGTCAATTGCGTATCCTATCTTTTCAATGGGATCTTTCTAACTCCAGTATTTAGAGTCGTGGCTGAAGTGAGCGTTAGAAATCTATCGACAAAAATCCAGCCGCAGAAAAAAGTCAGTAGTTAAGAGCTTTCTGGGCTAACGCCGGTTTATAAAGCTCTTAACTACTGTGCTCTAAAGTACACTAACACCCATAAACTACCTATGTACCCCTAAACCGAGGTCCCCCCACATTGCCGCCACTCGATTAAATTTTTTTTAACCCCTAATCTGCCGACCGCCGCCTACGTTATACTTATGTACCCCTAATCTGCTGCCCCTAACACCGCCGACCCCTATATTATATTTATTAACCCCTAACCTGCCCCCCACAACGTCGCCGCCAGCTACCTACAATAATTAACCCCTAATCTGCCGACCGCAAAGCGCCGCCACCTACATTATAGCTATGTACCCCTAATCTGCTGCCCCTAACACCGCCAACCCCTATATTATATTTATTAACCCCTAATCTGCCCCCCTCAACGTCGCCTCCACCTGCCTACACTTATTAACCCCTAATCTGCTGAGCGGATCTCACCGCTACTGTAATAAATGGATTAACCCCTAAAGCTAAGTCTAACCCTAACACTAACACCCCCCTAAATTAAATATAATTTAAATCTAACGAAATAAATTAACTCTTATTAAATAAATTATTCCTATTTAAAGCTAAATACTTACCTGTAAAATAAATCCTAATATAGCTACAATATAAATTATAATTATATTATAGCTATTTTAGGATTAATATTTATTTTACAGGCAATTTTGTAATTATTTTAACCACAATAGCTATTAAATAGTTAATAACTATTTAATAGTTACCTAGTTAAAATAATTACAAAATTACCTGTAAAATAAATCCTAACCTAAGTTACAATTAAACACTACACTATCAATAAATTAATTAAATAAAATACCTACAATTACCTACAATTAAACCTAACACTACACTATCAATAAATTAATTAAATACAATACCTACAATTATCTACAATTAAACCTAACACTACACTATCAATAAATTAATTAAATACAATTCCTACAAATAAATACAATGAAATAAACTAACTAAAGTACAAAAAATAAAAAAGAACTAAGTTACAAAAAATAAAAAAATATTTACAAACAGAAAAATATTGCAACAATTTTAAACTAATTACACCTACTCTAACCCCCCTAATAAAATAACAAAGCCCCCCAACATAAAAAAATGCCCTACCCTATTCTAAATTACAAAAGTTCAAAGCTCTTTTACCTTACCAGCCCTGAACAGGGCCCTTTGCGGGGCATGCCCCAAAGAATTCAGCTCTTTTGCCTGTAAAAAAAAAACATACAATACACCCCCCAACATTACAACCCACATACCCCTAATCTAACCCAAACTCCCCTTAAATAAACCTAACACTAAGCCCCTGAAGATCTTCTTACCTTATCTTCACCATACCAGGTTCACCGATCGATCCAGAAGAGCTCCTCCGATGTCTTGATCCAAGCCCAAGCGGGGGGCTGAAGATGTCCATGATCCGGCTGAAGTCTTCATCCAAGCGGGAGCTGAAGAGGTCCATGATCCGGCTGAAGTCTTCTATCAATGGCATCTTCAATCTTCTTTCTTCCGGAGCCATCATCTTCCAGCCGACGCGGAACATCCTCTTCTCCCGACGCCTACTCGCCGAATGACGGTTCCTTTAAATGACGTCATCCAAGATGGCGTCCGTCGAATTCCGATTGGCTGATCGGATTCTATCAGCCAATCGGAATTAAGGTAGGAAAATTCTGATTGGCTGATGGAATCAGCCAATCAGATTGATGTTCAATCCGATTGGCTGATCCGATCAGCCAATCAGATTGAGCTCGCATTCTATTAGCTGTTCCGATCAGCCAATAGAATGCAAGCTCAATCTGATTGGCTGATTCCATCAGCCAATCAGAGTTTTCCTACCTTAATTCCGATTGGCTGATAGAATCCTATCAGCCAATTGGAATTCGACAGACGCCATCTTGGATGACGTCATTTAAAGGAACCGTCATTTGGCGAGCAGGCATCGGGAGAAGAGGATGTTCCGCGTCGGCTGGAAGATGATGGCTCCAGAAGAAAGAAGATTGAAGATGCCGTTGATAGAAGACTTCAGCCGGATCATGGACATCTTCAGCCCCCCGCTTGGGCTTGGATCAAGACATCAGAGGAGCTCTTTTGGATCGATCGGTGAACCTGGTATGGTGAAGATAAGGTAGGAAGATCTTCAGGGGCTTAGTGTTAGGTTTATTTAAGGGGGGTTTGGGTTAGATTAAGGGTATGTGGGTGGTGGGTTGTAATGTTGGGGGGGGGTATTGTATGTTTTTTTTTTTACAGGCAAAAGAGCTGAATTCTTTGGGGCATGCCCCGCAAAGGGCCCTGTTCAGGGCTGGTAAGGTAAAAGAGCTTTGAACTTTTGTAATTTTGAATAGGGTAGGGCATTTTTTTTTTATCTTGGGGGGCTTTGTTATTTTATTAGGGGGCTTAGAGTAGGTGTAATTAGTTTAAAATTGTTGTAATATTTTTCTAATGTTTGTAAATATTTTTATTTTTTGTAACTTAGTTCTTTTTTATTTTTTGTACTTTAGTTAGTTTATTTCATTGTATTTATTTGTAGGAATTGTATTTAATTAATTTATTGATAGTGTAGTGTTAGGTTTAATTGTAGATAATTGTAGGTATTGTATTTAATTAATTTATTGATAGTGTAGTGTTAGGTTTAATTGTAGGTAATTGTAGGTATTTTATTTAATTAATTTATTGATAGTGTAGTGTTAGGTTTAATTGTAACTTAGGTTAGGATTTATTTTACAGGTAATTTTGTAATTATTTTAACTATTTTAGCTATTAAATAGTTCTTAACTATTTAATAGCTATTGTACCTGGTTAAAATAAATACAAAGTTGCCTGTAAAATAAATATAAATCCTAAAATAGCTATAATATAATTATAATTTATATTGTAGTTATATTAGGATTTATTTTACAGGTAAGTATTTAGCTTTAAATAGGAATAATTTATTTAATAAGAGTTAATTAATTTTGTTAGATTTAAATTATATTTAACTTAGGGGGGTGTTAGTGTTAGGGTTAGACTTAGCTTTAGGGGTTAATACATTTATTAGAATAGCGGTGAGCTCCAGTCGGCAGATTAGGGGTTAATGTTTGAAGTTAGGTGTCGGCGATGTTAGGGAGGGCAGATTAGGGGTTAATACTATTTATTATAGGGTTAGTGAGGCGGATTAGGGGTTAATAACTTTATTAAAATAGCGGTGCGGTCCGCTCGGCAGATTAGGGGTTAATAAGTGTAGGCAGGTCGAGGCGACATTGTGGGGGGCAGATTAGGGGTTAATTAATATAATATAGGGGTCGGCGGTGTTAGGGGCAGCAGATTAGGGGTACATAGGGATAATGTAAGTAGCGGCGGTTTACGGAGCAGCAGATTAGGGATTAATAAGAATATGCAGGGGTCAGCGATAGCGGGGGCGGCAGAATAGGGGTTAATAAGTGTAAGGTTGGGGGTGTTTAGACTCGGGGTACATGTTAGAGGTGCAGACGTAGGAAGTGTTTCCCCATAGAAAACAATGGGGCTGCGTTAGGAGCTGAACGCGGCTTTTTTGCAGGTGTTAGGTTTTTTTCAGCTCAAACAGCCCCATTGTTTTGTATGGGGGAATCGTGCACAAGCACGTTTTTGAAGCTTGCCACGTCCGTAAGCACCGCTGGTATCGAGAGTTGAAGTTGCGTTAAATATGCTCTATGCTCCTTTTTTGAGCCTAACGCAGCCATTCTGTGAACTCTCAATACCAGCGGTATTTAAAAGGTGCGGCCAGAAAAAAGCCAGCGTTAGCTACGCACCCCTTTGGCCGCAGAACTCTAAATCTAGGCGATATAATTTAAAAGAGTGGAACACATTAAACTTATCACCCCTTAGATAGAGTCGGTTTTGTCCGCTCCATTCACAATATCCAGTTCCTGACAAGTAAATAGCAGCAGTCCCTTATTTAAGCTCCGTGAGCTGTTGTATGCATTGGCAAATGACCGCGGTATCAGAAGGTCTATCCAGATTAATGGAGCAAAAGAAACAGAGTACCTTTCCTGTATGCATCCCTTTGCGAGGTCTGATCATTAAGCTTCAGCTACGCCTTCATGGCCTCTCATTGACGAGAGCTCGTTTCCATACGAGTTTTGTATTAACCGCTAGCTTTTGATCCCGCCCCCTTAGCTTGGGAGCGTGTAGAGATTACACCCGGTTCTCTGGTTACTTTGTTACCTTCTTTCTCACTGTGAATACACTGTTTCAGTATCAAGCAATTGGCCCTTTGCTGTAAAGCCACGCCTCCATAGAACATGGCTTATTAGACTGTTCAAGGTAAGTTCTTTTGCCCTCAAAGCACAATCCTTGCAGCATAAGTAGAAATCAAGTAAAGTTATTGCACAGTCTTTGCTACTCATCTCTTCACACTTAAATATAATACACAATAAAACAGTCACAGGGAAGTCTCCCCTTAAAAATATTATAAGTTGCAACAATAAAATTGTAGATCAGGTCTTGAGTTAACAAGTCTGTGTCACCTTTTAAACTTGTAAAGATGGAAAACAACTATATCCGCACACACGTTTCTGTGTTGTTCTATGTCCATATGAACTAGGCCACTTTAATATTGACACTTGTATTGTCCGTTACATGACTTCAATAGGAGAGTACATCCAATTTCCTTATAAACTTGTTAAAAGTACCTTTAAGTCCTGCTCCACTTATTGCCGGGCCGCTACCAGTTCAAGTCCTTAGAGGGTTCCTCTGACCTTCCTCAGGGCTTCTGGAACCTGCTGGTACAGCCTGTGGTTTGATTAGGTCTCTTGTTTAAATGCTGGATACTCCCCGTTTCATTAATACATCACAGTAGTCTGTGACATTAGCTGCTTGTCACAGACTACAGACGATCCGTCAATAGGGTGAAATGTTTTTATCATTATTAAGGTGGCATTAGATTAGTGTTGGACAAGATTCCTTGCCATAGCCTCTAAAGGTGGTCTAATTCTCTATTGTACTGTATCCTAATTTATTTGCACGCTTCTTCAAAACAACACACACTTTGGATAAACTTAGGGCTAGATTACAAGTGGAGCACAAACGATTTCGCAAGGGTTTTCACAATCGTTTGTGCTCTTTTTTTTTCCATTTCTTTTTTTCAAGAATCTAAAAATGTTATAAATTTGATGCTATTTCATATTCAACATTACAAGCGTTTTTATCAGCAAAGTACATTACTTAGCAATATGGATTCTTATCTTAACATTTTCCAAGTCTTTTTTAATTGCGCTGATATTACAAGTTGAGCGAAATCGCAATTTCGCTAGCACAATCTTGATTTACGCTAGAATCCTTACCTTGATCTTAGAGTTGTGGTTAACTGTTTTGCAAAGTTAAATAGTTGCACAAAACACTTCCAAAATACAATTCAAAGTACACTTAAACTCATATTAACACTGTCTAATAAAACATATTCTCAAAAAATATTGCACACAAAAGTTGTAAGTGCTCAAAGATATGAGATCTCCTGTGTTAGGGCTTTAACATAGAGATACATACATTTACATGTCTAAAGATGGGTATGTATGCATGTGTGTGTATGTATGTGCATATATATATGTGTGTGTGTGTGTACATATATATTAATGTATTTATATGTATTTACAGTCATATATACACATATAAACACATTAATATATATGTATAGTCATATATATATATATATATATATATATATATATATACAGTATATATGTGTGTGTGTGTGTGTGTGCGCATTAGAGCCTTTTGCTGTTAAGTAAAAACACGTAAAAGCATATTTATGCAATATTCATATTTAATAAAGCTTTTAGCTATGTATTTACTGTAAATATGTCACATTCAAATGTTCTGCATAGCGGAATATGTTTTATGTATTTCTAAATAGATATTCCTATATACCTGTATATCTGTATATATCTATACCTATATATAATCATCTATATATACACTCACTGACTACTTTATTAGGTACACCTATTCAATTGCTTGGTAACACAAATGGCTAATCAGCCAATCACATGGCAGCAACTCAATGCATTTAGGCATCTAGACGTTGTAAAGACGACTTTCTGAAGTTCAAACCAAGCATCAGAATGGGAAGAAAGTGGATTTAAGTGACTTTGAACATGGCATGTTTGTTTGGTGCCAGATGGACTGGTCTGAGTATTTCAAAAACTGCTGATCTACTGGGGTTTTCATGCACAACCATCTCTAGGGTTTACAGAGAATGGTCAGAAAAAGAGAAAATATCCAGTGAGCGGCAGTTGTGTGGAAGAAAATGCCTTGTAGATGTCAGAGCAGAATGGGCAGACTGGTTCGAGAAGGTAGAAAGGCAACAGTTACTCAAATAACCACTCGTTACAACCAAGGTATGCAGAATACCATCTCTGAATGCACATCACATCGAATCTTGAAACAGATGGGCTACAGCAGCAGAAGACCACACCGGCTGCCACTCCTGTCAGCTAAGAACAGGAAACTGAGGCTACAATTTGCACAGGCTCACCAAAATTGGACAATAGAAGATTGGAAAAATGTTGCCTGGTTCGATGAGTCTCGATTTCAGCTGCGACATTCAGATGGTAGGGTCAGAATTTGGCGTAAACAACATGAAAGCATGGATCCATCCTGCCTTGTATCAACGGTTCAGGCTGGTGGTGGTGGTGTAATGGGGTGGGGGATATTTTCTTGGCACACTTTGGGCCCCTTAGTACCAATTAAGCATTGTTTAAATGCCACGGCCTTCCTGAGTATTGTTGCTGACCATGTCCATCCCTTTATGACTACATTGTACCCATCTTCTGATGGCTACTTCCAGCAGGATAATGCACCATGTCACAAAGCTCAAATCATCTCAAACTGGTTTCTTGAACATAACAATGAGTTTACTGTACTCAAATGGCCTCCACAGTCACCAGATTTCAATCCAATAGAGCACCTTTGGGATGTGGTGGAACGGGAGATTCGCATCATGGGTGTGCAACTGCGTGATGCTATCTTGTCAATATGGACCAAAATGTCTGAGGAATGTTTCCAACACCTTGTTGAATCTATGCCACAAAGAATTAAGGCAGTTCTGAAGGCAAAAGTACCCAGTACTAGCAAGGTGTACCTAATAAAGTGGCCAGTGAGTGTGTGTGTGTATGTATATGTGTGTGTATATATATATATATATATATATGTATATTTATGTATGTATGTATATATATATAGGTATAAATATATTTTTGTTTAAAAAACCATCAGATATATGTATAAATATTTATTTATGAATAAATAGAACATATTCTGTTACAAAAAGAACATTGGAATATGAAATATTCCTAATTTAATGTCAGGTTAGTGCTATTGGTTTTCCAACCTTTTTTTCTCTATTGACTTCTATGGGGGAATGCATGAACGCGATCTTGATTTTCAACATTTTGCGCAAATCGACTAGCGCAAAAATGAAAGTTTTTGCTAAATACCGAAAAATACTGCCCCACTTAATGTTTTAAAAAATTATTTACAGGAACAAATGTAGCGTTAAAGGGCAGTGTTTCAGATTTTTAGCGCTCTCCTTAACCAATTGATTTTACATTGTTTTATTATAGTCAGACTACTTGTCCCCACTGCTGCCATTATGGTACCTAAGTTACACTGCAGGTATCTGAAGGAGAGTTGCTGCACATGTGCAAAGAGGTCAGCGCTAGACTGTAGAGAAAGATGATTTCCACATGGTAGCTCCCATGACTAGAGGGAGGCGGGAATAACCTCAGTACTATGCTTATAAAATGTATTTAGTGTTTAATGTTGGAAACTTGCATCTGTGATTAGGGGAAAATACAAATCTTTTTGAATGAAGCAATTTGGTAGATATGGTGTTGATGTGCATTTTAGTTTCACTAATGGGTTTATTTAATCTAGGCCATGGTGTGGGCTCTTGCTACATCTATAGTAGGAAGACGTGCATGTGTATGTCAGGTGGGTACAGAGCCTAGTGAAAAAGTAACTTTATAAGTAAAAATGAGAGTGGGAGGATTTCTGTTTGTGCTAAAGACAGAATCTTGTTGTCAAGCACATTCATCTTAAAGTGTAATTGATCTAAAAAAGAAACACAAACTAACTGACGTCTGCTGATTGGTGATCCCTGATATATTAGTACATACGAAGCTGCACTGGAACAAGCAACTTCTTTCTATAGCCAATTCTGTTTTAGTCTTGGCATTGTGTCAAAGGCCTGTATCATTGTATACAATATGAGTATGAACATTTAACTCTTAAGTCCATGGCTGCATTAAGAAAACTAAAACATAAATGTATGTAGCAGATGTGATTCTGTCATATTTCGGAATGTTCCAGCTTCACCAGTTTAAAATCCAGATACTCAGAGGTGCTGGCTTCCTGTAAAATATAATTCATCTCTTCATGTTAAATCTCACTTACAATGTCAAGGTTCCTCCTTAACCTAAAGTGAAAGCTGACATAACAGTCTGTAGACTCCCTCACGGCCAAACCTTGCCAAATCAGTATAATGTTAGGAAATTCTAAATAGCAGAAATTCATGTGCAATACAGTTGTCACATTTACATATGTTTCTTGGATGCACTAAAGGAAAACTCAAATAGAGATTACTTTCTTACTAAGTTTAGTGTTGTCACTTTCAAAAAAGACATATTTTCCGCTGTATGCGTTCAGCACCTGGAATATCAATGAACCTCTGTGCTCAGTGCATACACCTGTCTGTTTTTCCTACCTTCATAGGATCAGCCAAGAGAGATACATATATAAGTCATTTATGTGGTTTCTTACAATACTGAAAACACTGAATCCAAAAAGTCATAGGGGCCAATTTATCAATGTCTGGCGGACATGATCCGCTGTAGCTAATCATGTCCGCCAGACATTGCTAAATGCCGACAGTAAACGCTAGCAGGGAGTGTCAGTCAACCTGATCGTACACGATAGGGCGGATTGCAGTCGGAACGCCTGAGAGGAGGCGTATTTGTTAAGGAGCTACGGTCTTAAGACCGCTGCTTCTTAACTCCTGTTTCTGACAAGCTTAAAGGCTCCCGCGGAAACAGCTATTTGGCCCCATTCGGGCCATGATAAATCGGCCCCATAGTCTTTAAAGGGACATGGAAGTCAAAATTAAACTTTGATGATTCCCCTTTGTTACTGGTAATTTCAGAGAAGAACTTGCCCAAAATACAGTTTTTATTTTTAGCATTTTTACTATCACTCAATTTAAACAGAAATAGAACCTTGTTTTCTTTGTTTTTTTATTTACCTATAAAAGCTATTTATTTTTATTTTTAGTAGACAACCCAATCAATTGATCTAGGCCCATTTTGGTATATTTCATTCAACCATTTCACCGCCAAATGCGATCATATGAAGAAAAATTGTTAACTTTTTTACAAACTTTGGGTTTCTCACTGAAATTATTTACATGCTGCTTCTCATGACAGAAATGGTTGTAAAAACTTCTCTGGGATCCCCTTTGTTCAACCAATGACTGTGTGGAACATAGAGGTGTTAAGTGCACTTTCCTTTTGACCTACATTTTACGGAAAGGCCCACGATTTTTACTACATGTAATTGAATATTTTATATTACAATCTCAAAGTGTCTAATATTCTAATATTTTTTTGCTTTTCATCATAATATAAACAGTAGCATTGCTAAGGTCCTTTAACCTCTTAAGGACATATGACGGAATTTTTCCGTCATAAAACAATTGAGCAAACTGAAAGCTGTGTCCTTAAAGAGTTAAAGAATAGATATGTATTGGCTTTTCATAATGAGTAAAGGAGAGAGAGAAGAATCAGATGTTAGAATCATTGAAGCAGTAATGAAAATCTGTTTAATTTCTCGGTGCTGTTGTATATAGATTACATTTAGTCATCAAATGTAGTTTTTACTGCTGAAAAATCTAAATATAGCATGAATACAACTTTTGTTTTTTAACCCCTTAACGTCACACGTCGTATAGGGTACGTCTTACACAAACTGGTCTTTAAAGACCAGCAACGTACCCTGTACGTCATCAGGGGTTTCAAGCAGCTGGAAGCGATCCTGATCGCTTCCAGTTGCTTTCAAGGTATTGCTGTGATGCCTCGATAGTGAGGCATCACTGCAATACCTTTTTAGCCACATCGATGCAGAGAGAGATACTCTGTGGCCCTCTCTGCATCGGCCATCGATGGTGCCGATCAATGGTGGGTGGGAGCCATTGCAGGGAGGTGGGTGGGCAGCCCATCTCTGGGGAACTTCCTTCCGGCCAGCTGTACTCAAAGCCAGGAGGTGCGTGTGCGCGTGCAGGAGGTGAGGGGCGCTCGTGCGCGCCCGTCCACGATCTAGGTGCATACAAGTATCAAAGTGTGGGACAGGGTGGTGGGTGGCAGAGGAGGGGGGGGAAATACTTTTTAAAAGTGATCTGGGAGAGGAAGGGCGTATGGTATGGAGGGGGGCAGCTACACTACAGAAAAAGTGAGTTTTTTTTTTTTAAAAAAGTGCACATTTTATTGCAAAGTGGGTACTGGCAGACAGCTGCCAGTACCCAAAATGGTGGCAAATAATTAGTGGGGGAGGGTTAGAGAGTTCTTTGTGGGGGATCAGGGAGGTTGGGGCTAAGGGAGGATCCTACAAAAGCAAAATATGATTTAAAAAAATAAATAAATAAATAATAATAAAAAAAACTTTTATTTTAGTACTGGTAGACTTTCTGCCAGTTCTTAAGATGGCGGGGACAATTGTGGGGTGAGGGAGGGAAGAGAGCTGTTTGGGAGGGATCAGGGGTGGCATGTGTCAGGTGGGAGGCTGATCTCTACACTAAAGCTAAAATTAACACTTCAACCTCCCTACAAGCTACCTAATTAATCCCGTCACTGCTGGGCATAATACAAGTGTGGTGTGCAATGGCATTTAGCGGCCTTCTAATTACCAAAAAGCAATGCCAAAGCCATATATGTCTGCTATTTCTGAACAAAGGGGATCCCAGAGAAGCATTTACAACCATTTTTGCCATAATCACACAAGCTGTTTGTAAATAATTTCAGTGAGAAACCTAAAATTTGTGAAAAAGTTTGTGAAAAAGTTTGTGAAAAAGTGAACAATTATTTTTATTTGATCGCATTTGGCGGTGAAATGGTGGCATGAAATATATCAAAATGGGCCTAGATCAATACTTTGGGTTGTCTACTACACTACCCTAAAGCTAAAATTAACCCTACAAGCTCCCTATAAGCTACCTAATTAACCCCTTCACTGCTGGGCCTAATACAAATGTGGTGCGCAGCGGCATTTAGCGGCCTTCTAATTACCAATAAGTAATTCCACAGTCATAAATATCTGTTATTTCTGAACAAAGGGGATCCCATAGAAGCATTTACAACTATTTGTGCCATAATTGCACAAGCTGTTTGTAAATAATTTCAGTGAGAAACCTAAAGTTTGTGAAAAAGTGAATTTTTTTTTTTATTTGATTGCATTTGGCAGTGAAATGGTGGCATGAAATATACCAAAATGGGCTTAGATCAATACTTTGGGTTGTCTACTAAAAAAATATATACATGTCAAGGGATATTCAGGGATTCCTGACAGATATCAGTGTTCCAATGTAACTATCTCTAATTTTGAAAAAAAAAAAAATGGTTTGGAAATAGCAAAGTGCTACTTGTATTTATTGCCCTATAACTTGCAAAAAAAGCAAAGAACATGTACACATTGGGTATTTCTAAACTCAGGATAAAATTTAGAAGCTATTTAGCATGGATGTTTTTTGATGGTTGTAGATGTGCAACAGATTTTTGGGATCAGAGTTAGAAAAAGTGTGGGGTTTTTTCCATTTTTTCATCATATATTACAAAAAATGTTATGGTAAATTATAAGATATGAGGAAAATAATGGAATCTTTAGAAAGTCCATTTAATGGCGAGAAAAACGGTATATAATATGTGTGGGTGCAGTAAATGAGTAAGAGGAAAATTACAGCTAAACACAAACACCTCAGAAATGTAAAAATAGCCCTGGTCCTTAAGGGAAAGAAATTGAAAATGGCCTTGTCCTTAAGGGGTTAAATAAACCAATTTAGAAAATAGGTCTACTCAAAAATAAGTATTACTTCCTTCTCTTTTATATTTAAACTTGAATAATGTGTAATGCACATTTCTCATAATGTACTGCAAAGTAACATGTTTTTAACCCCTTCGCTACCAGGAATTTCAGAGAAAAACTTAGCAAAAATGCTAAACATTCTCCAGTATTTCGGCATCACTTCATTTAAACACAAATAAAGCCTTTGGGGCATATTTATCAAGCTCTGTATGGAGCTTGATGCCCTGTGTTTCTGGCGAGCCTTCAGGCTCGCGGGAAACACAAGTTATGAAGCAAAAATCGCCAGAAATCGAATACGATCCGGTTGATTGACACCCTCTGCTAGCGGCCGATTGGCTGCAAATCTGCAGGGGGCGGCATTGCACCAGCAGTTCACAAGAACTGCTGGTGCAATGATAAATGCCGCAAGCGTATGTGCAGCGGACATGATCCGCTCACACAATGGTAATTTGGCCCCTTTGTTTTTTTTTTATTTACCTATCAAAACTATATATATATATATATATATATATATATATATATATATATATATTTAAAGTAGACAACCAAAGGTGTGGGTTTCTCATTGGAATCATTTACATACCGCTTGTGCAATCATATCACAAATGGCTGTAAAAGCTTCTCTGGGATCCTTTTTGTTCAGAAATAGCAGACACACATGGCTTTGCCACTGGTTTTGATAATTAGAAATCTGCTAATTGCAACTGCACAGTGCACACCACACTTCTATTATTCTCATCAGTCAAGGGGTTTATCATGTAGCTTGTAAGGTTAATTTAGCTGTAGTGTAGCGATTTCCCTCATACCAGACACCTCCCACCCCTGATCCCTCCCAAACAGCTCTCTTCCCAGCTCCCCACTCACACTCATTCCCACCATCTTAGCTACTGGCAGACGATCTGCTAGTATTATTATTAAAAAAAATATATTATTGTTGTTGTGTATTTTTTCGGCAGTGTAGTGATCTCTCCTTAACCCTCCTACCTCCCAGACTCCTCCCAAACAGCTCTCTAACTCTCCTCCCTCCTACTAACAGTAGCAATCTTTGGCACTGGCAGCTGTCTGCCAGTGCCTAATTTATAGATATTTTTCATTTTGTTTTTATTTTTTTATATATTTTTTTCTGTAGTGTAGTGGTACCCCCACCTCCAATTGTTACATAGTGTACACACCCCATCCCTCCCTCTGAAAAGGTACAGTGTACTGTAAAATGAGTTTCCCCTGATGCCTCCCTGCTTACACTTCTAACTAACAAGTTAGTTTAGGTAGGTAAGACAACTTGTTAAGGAAAATTAATTTAGGCAGCTAAGGCTACTTGTGAGGAGTTAAAGTTTCAGTTGCCCTCACTGCAGGGAGTACTTTATTGCAGAGTAACCCTGTGCAGGAATAATAATCATCTATGGAGCAGGGCTATCCATGCTTTTTGTCCCTACACTTTATTTTGTCTTATGTACAACAGATAAGTATTTAATTATTTGCTGCATGCAGTATACAGTGATGTGTGATGCCTTCTGTGCTATATAATTAGTATAGGTAAGAATAATGTGATAGATACATCTGTTACTTGAACTGTTAAAAAGGTGATAAAGACAAAGAAGATGAACCACATACCTATATGTATTTGTGTTTAATGTTTTAAATAACTAGTGTTTTTTCTCTCTCTAGATTTAATTGTAGGAGCATTTGGAGCAGCAAAAGCAGTTGTATATAGGTTAGTAAAGATTTATTTGAAAAAAGCTTGTTATTCGCTAAAGGGACAAATTCATTTTATTGGATGCAAGAGTTTCTAAAATTTAGATTTGGTTCATTTCTAACTTGACCAATAAATCTCACCTATTTTCGGGCTGAAATATTGGTTTGGTTTGGCTTACATTAATATATAACAATTATATTCATATAAGCGCAAGCTAAAAAGAGAATCATCATATTGTGCTTTTATATTTCTTTTGCAGGGCTAGACCAGTAGTGACAGTTGGTGCTCAACTTATTCTTTATCCTATGATTTTGAACCCAGAAAACAAGACCTGCCAACTTCCCTACGCCGAAACACTAGTGACTTGGTAAGAAATGACTTCACCAACTTTCTGTGTATTTTAAATATGAAGATATTGTTACCAAAGGATATATTCAATGAATGGATCTGCTGTTCATCAGGTGCCACTATTAATATTGCTCCATAGCCAAAACGTATAACACATTATAGGCACACCGTTTTTTCACTGCTGTTATAGATATTTTTTTATTTAAATGAATACTATTAAAGGGACATACAAATCAAAAATAAACTTTCATGATTTAGATAAAGCATGCCGTTTTAAATTTACTTCCATCATAAATTTTTGTTCTCTTGTATTCTTTGTTGGAGCAGCAATGCACTACTGGGAGTTAGTGATTGGTGACTACAGACATATGCCTCTTGTCATTGGTTCAGCTAGCTCCCAGTAATGCAGTGCTGCTCTGGAGATTACTTTTAATATATATTTAACCCATTTGCAGAGTTTAACACATAGTTGTATGCAACAGTGCAACACATGAAATGATTTTCTTTTTGGAATTTTATTTCCTTTTAATCTCCATAATATTCACATTCTATAAATCTGCACATTAACAACAACCAACTAGCTGAATAGTAAGAGAACAAACTTGCATGCTTTTGTCAGTTTTACAAAAAGTGGAGGAAAGTACTGTTAAGACTGTTGGTACATCAGATTTCTCCGGGTTTTGTCTTAAAGATATCTTTACAAAATGTTAAACTTAGTTATGATGGCAAAGAGACATTGTGCACTAATAATAGTTTGTAATTCATATGAAAAAACTGCTTTAAATATTAAAAATATGTATGGAAATGAATGTTCTGTACCTCTCAACATAGGTATTAGGGACTCAGGAGGTTGAGAGGAGGCCATTGCTGTTTTGTGGGTGGGACAGTGTCAGTAGGAACAGGTTCATAGATGGATAGTGCGTGGGATCATGGGCGTGGCTGGTACATCTATGGGCGTGTTTAGGTGGTTCATTGTGACAGAGCTCAGTAACTGTTGGTAGGTCTGAGTATGCAAATTCACGTGCCCATAGGCACAGTATATTCTGAAATAACCTCTGCTGGATAGATCAAAAGATCATTTACATACAGTATTAATTCAGTGTAATATTTACTCTGTGGAGCCTCTTTGTTTTTATATATCCCAGTGTATTTAGTTTCTGTGCTGCCCTAGACACTAAAAAATATTTTTAGCCCACTAGACAAACAGGGATCATTAATATGTAAGAAAATAGATAAGTAAAACAGTTGTACAGCTTTAAGATTTAAAGGTTACCCCTCAAAATTTGTTATCCACCTGAATCCTGCTGCCTAAACACAGGTCTAGTTGGTCTAAGCCTATGTATACCGCTGATTTAAAGGGACAGTATACTGTAAAATAGTTTTTCCCTTAATGTGTTTACAATTGCTTTTTTTTACCAACTGCAGAGTAAAAAATGTATGAAAATTAGCTTTTTAATGCTTTTTTGTGTATATTAAAGCTCTGATTTTGTGTTTTGAAGCCACAGCCTAATAAAATAGGTTGAGCTTGTAGGTATAATCAGATCTCATTACTGTATCACATTGTGCACATATACCTGCTTCTTTATCTTATATCTGTCCTTAAAACAATCACCAGTACTTTGAGAGAACAATGGAAAATCAACATTTTATTACCTTATCTCTGCTTTATCACACTGGGAGTGTAATTTCTTCTGCTGGCTGTGTTTACAAAGCTTATCTATAGCTGGTACGCGCGGCCACAAACTTTCAGAATAGGTGGGGATACCACATGCTAAATTAACAATTTCAAATGCCAATATAAGGGTAAAAGAGCTACTTGTAAACAATTTAATACACTCCAGCAGGTAAAGTGGATCATTGGGAACAAATTAAAGGGGAGAAAAATTTTGAGTAAACTATCCCTTTAACTGCAGTGTCGGCATGTAGGGCAATCTATTCACAGAGGTTTATTCATTCACCAGAAAGACAAACCTCTGCAATAC